>NW_006239116.1:870966-883432 GCF_000226075.1 Solanum tuberosum | reverse complement strand
GAGGGTGGAGAGGAGGTGGCAGAGGAGGGGGAGGGGGAGGGGGAAGAGGAGGAGATCAAAATATTTAAAAATAATGTATTTTGGAGTTAGAAAATCTTGTTAACTTGATGATACATTTGTTACATATATAATACCTTTGTTGAAATAATAATACTTGCCCAAATATATATATCTATATATAATGATTTGCATATAATAAAAATATTTATTATCATAAAAATTAGTAATTGATAAAAAAAAAAAAAAACTAATACACCCTTCAATCCAGTGCCATTATAAATCATATAAATTTACCTTTGACAAAAAATACATACATATTTTTTAAAAATAAGTCAAACGAAAGAAAATAGTTTATATAGTAGTAACTATTTTGAAGAAAACTTCCCGATTTACCATAAAAATCATTGTAAATAAAGTCCTTCTTATGTTCTGAGAATCAACAAAATAACTCATGACAATTCTATAGCTCATGAGAAGTTCAATATTTTTTTAAATTAAGATATTCAAAAGCTTACATCTGCATCACAAGAGAAGTTGTTAAGAAAAACAAATGAATTTAAACTACTCCACACTAGCTTCATATGTTGGACCAGTACATATTATTGTATATAATAAGCAAAAAAATTATTATTATATCACAAAAAATTATTTCCTCCAAGAAGTTGAGGTTCTAGAATATATCCTTTTAGGATGGAATGATGTACTTCATTAGAATAATGGTACCTGAGATTCTACTGATCTTCAAACTCACTCAACGACAATAATCACAAGAAAAAATTTCATGTGTAAGAAGAGAAGAGTAAGATTAGAAATTTTTTGTGGTTGAAAATGAAACAAAATTCCTCTATTTATAGCCAATAAAGGATAGTACAAACATGTGCTTATCTGAAAAGTCATGAACCTTCGGAAAAGTGAAAATTCTTGGGAAAGTCACAACTTATCTGAAAAGTCACAATCCTTTATAAAAGTCACAACTTATCAAAAAAGTCACAATCTATTGGGAATGTTGCAACCCTTTTGAAACGTCACAACTCATTAGAAAAGGCACAACCCTTCATAAAAGTCACAACTCATCGAAAAAGTTACAACCATTCAAATATGCTATTCAAAAAGAAATATATGGGTGTTTTCTCACAATCTTCACTGTTTTAAGAAGAAGATGAAGAACAGAAAACTTACAAAATTCGTAGACTAAGAATTTGAGAAAACCCCTTTATTTATAGACAACAAATGATAGTATGAAAAGGGTTTTATCGTGCCTTATCAGATAAGTCACAACCCTTCAGAAAAATCACAACCATTCGAAAATGTCATAACTCATCGAAAAAGTCACAACTCTTTAAAAAAGTCACAACCCTTCGGAGAAGTCACTACCCATCAATGTGAAAAGGCTTTAGTAATATAATAGAGAACAAATAAATAAATAAATACGTGTTTTAAGTTGGGGGTATTATAGCCATTTAACATTCAAGTTAGGGATGTTCATGCTTTTAAGGTAGTATATAAGTCTATAAATTTATTGATTTGGTTTAGTTTTTATTTTTTTTTATTTTTGATAAAACCAATCCAAATTAAGTATTATCATTTTAAAATTAATTGACTTGAACTACTGGTACTGAATAGGGTTAGAGTAAACAATTAATTGACTTGAACGACTGAAAATAACATAACTGGTTCAATACATGAATATGAAGTGAAACCATATTTAAACTTTACAATAAGATATACAATAAAAGCAACATGAAAATAATATACTTTACCTTGTGGGGAGTTTCTCTGACCTACAACCATTACCATGAGCCTAGAAATGATACAACATTTTGCCCATGTTGCTACAACCATTACCATGAGCCTAATAATGATACAACATTATTGCCCATGTTGCAAGGGCCATCCTATACCTTGCCAGGGTATAGGATGATATTGTGACTATGGATCCATCTAATAAGCCTTCTCAGAGGTAGTGAGGAGTCACATGAAGAATCAATGGTATCCTATCCTACATTGGCTACGTAGTTTTATGAGACTTGCGAGTTATAAAAGACTTTAACTCAATTCGGTGCTCAATACTACGCCCCAGGGATTGAACTGTTGAAGTCAGGCCTTGGAGCACTACTGGCACGTCACGCCAGGGCCTAAACTACAGAGCAATAGTCTTGGCAGTATGGGTGGTGCGCCGCCCCAGCCCCTACCCACAAAATCTGCTGAATTTTTCTTCTCAATTTCAGGTCCTAACTCATCTAGAAGCGATTGGTTCTTTCCAAATTATCTTTGATTCACAAACCCAACATGAATTCACTGAAATCCCACGCAAAATCTACCAAGAAACAACACTTATTCGTAGGAACCTTGCCTCAAGAACTCAAAACCACCATTGTTTAAGAATGGGGCTAAAACTCAAGAAATCTTCAAGAATCTTTACATAAACTATTTTATGGACTTATTAATCAAAGAGTTACATATTTGGCATGAGGACAAACAAGTCCATCACTATGGGTAACCTCACATACCTAGAAAGAATGATTTTTCTTGGCGAAATTACTCAACTCTTGAGTGAACACTTGAAAACCCTCTTTTCCTCTTCTTGAAACATAGCCCTAAAGTTCTAAGTATTTAGGAATATGAAAAAATAACGTAGTGTTTGATTAGACCCCTAAATTCGGTGGATAAAGCAAAGTCTAGCCTAGTGGGTTAAGGAAAAGATCAAAATACTTATTTCCTTAAATGGATGAAAAGTCTTAACTAGAGAGGTTTCACTCAAACACCCATAACATTTTACTCGGAGCTCGGAATTTGGAAAACTTGGCGTTGAAAAGGGGACTCAAAGACCTTCAATTTGATACCTCATGGGCCACCTAACTATTTATGTGCTAAAAGATATAGTCATTTGAAGTTGACCTAGTGTTATCCTTTTATGTTCTCTATATATATGTAATTAGGATTAGTTATTTGTGTTATGTAATAAAGAATCAGAACTACTATTTTCTGGAGTTTTTTCCTCCTGTACGAAAAACTTTATTGGCATATTTGTGTGTAAGATACTTGCACAAACTATCGCTAGTAAATCTACTTGCTTTGTTTTATTTCTTCGGTTCTCTACTTTTTGTTACTATCAATTTACATTATTCCAAAGGGAAGGTGTTAGGAACCCTTCTAAATCCACATAATATGGTATCCGACTTAATTTATCAAAGAGAGAGATTATAAAATTATTATTTGCACGTATAACATACGTATATAAAAAAATATACTAAAATCATATAATAATATATGTATAAAAGAGTATATATCACTCAAATAATGTATATTATTGTAAAAAGTGTGTATAGAAATGTCTAAAAGATGACATAAATGTATATAAAATATGTGAGAAAAAAGGGTACCTTTTATGCAATGCTAAAGGAGTACTATTTATTAATATGGAAAGAAAGGAACTTCTAACCTTATGAAAATAAAAACACCTTTTGCATTGTGTGGAAAAATACAGTTTTATTGAAGAAATAGTATTCTCAAATAATATATATTTTTTACCTTAAAAAATCAACGAGAAACTAGATTACAAATACTAAATAAAATAAATATTACTTTAAAGAAAAAGACGGTGTAATATTATGTTAATAAATATATATATATTTATTTATTTATTTATTTTGCCTAGGCGTGTAGCAATAGATTTTGTAATTTGAGGATACCTCTGCCCGATGCCCAAAAAGTAAAGTTTTCAGAGGATTCTGCCTGAACCCCAAAAGTAAAATTTTCAATTTTTTTTACAATTGTAAGAACATAAATATAGAATTTAAACTTCTTTTGAATATCATTTTCGGGATATATCTCCGAATACATGTATAAACACTTGGTAAAATATAGTATAAAAAGGGTTTTATCGTGCCTTATCAGATAAGTCACAACCCTTCAGAAAAATCACAACCATTCGAAAATGTCATAACTCATCGAAAAAGTCACAACTCTTTAAAAAAGTCACAACCCTTCGGAGAAGTCACTACCCATCAATGTGAAAAGGCTTTAGTAATATAATAGAGAACAAATAAATAAATAAATACGTGTTTTAAGTTGGGGGTATTATAGCCATTTAACATTCAAGTTAGGGATGTTCATGCTTTTAAGGTAGTATATAAGTCTATAAATTTATCGATTTGGTTTAGTTTTTTTATTTATTTATTTTTGATAAAACCAATCCAAATTAAGTATTATCATTTTAAAATTAATTGACTTGAACTACTGGTACTGAATAGGGTTAGAGTAAACAATTAATTGACTTGAACGACTGAAAATAACATAACTGGTTCAATACATGAATATGAAGTGAAACCATTTCAACTTTACAATAAGATATACAATAAAAGCAACATGAAAATAATATACTTTACCTTGTGGGGAGTTTCTCTGACCTACAACCATTACCATGAGCCTAGAAATGATACAACATTTTGCCCATGTTGCAAGGGCCATCCTATACCTTGCCAGGGTATAGGATGATATTGTGACTATGGATCCATCTAATAAGCCTTCTCAGAGGTAGTGAGGAGTCACATGAAGAATCAATGGTATCCTATCCTACATTGGCTACGTAGTTTTATGAGACTTGCGAGTTATAAAAGACTTTAACTCAATTCGGTGCTCAATACTACGCCCCAGGGATTGAATTGCTGAAGTCAGGCCTTGGAGCACTACTGGCACGTCACGCCAGGGCCTAAACTACAGAGCAATAGTCTTGGCAGTATGGGTGGTGCGCCGCCCCAGCCCCTACCCACAAAATCTGCTGAATTTTTCTTCTCAATTTCAGGTCCTAACTCATCTAGAAGCGATTGGTTCTTTCCAAATTATCTTTGATTCACAAACCCAACATGAATTCACTGAAATCCCACGCAAAATCTACCAAGAAACAACACTTATTCGTAGGAACCTTGCCTCAAGAACTCAAAACCACCATTGTTTAAGAATGGGGCTAAAACTCAAGAAATCTTCAAGAATCTTTACATAAACTATTTTATGGACTTATTAATCAAAGAGTTACATATTTGGCATGAGGACAAACAAGTCCATCACTATGGGTAACCTCACATACCTAGAAAGAATGATTTTTCTTGGCGAAATTACTCAACTCTTGAGTGAACACTTGAAAACCCTCTTTTCCTCTTCTTGAAACATAGCCCTAAAGTTCTAAGTATTTAGGAATATGAAAAAATAACGTAGTGTTTGATTAGACCCCTAAATTCGGTGGATAAAGCAAAGTCTAGCCTAGTGGGTTAAGGAAAAGATCAAAATACTTATTTCCTTAAATGGATGAAAAGTCTTAACTAGAGAGGTTTCACTCAAACACCCATAACATTTTACTCGGAGCTCGGAATTTGGAAAACTTGGCGTTGAAAAGGGGACTCAAAGACCTTCAATTTGATACCTCATGGGCCACCTAACTATTTATGTGCTAAAAGATATAGTCATTTGAAGTTGACCTAGTGTTATCCTTTTATGTTCTCTATATATATGTAATTAGGATTAGTTATTTGTGTTATGTAATAAAGAATCAGAACTACTATTTTCTGGAGTTTTTTCCTCCTGTACGAAAAACTTTATTGGCATATTTGTGTGTAAGATACTTGCACAAACTATCGCTAGTAAATCTACTTGCTTTGTTTTATTTCTTCGGTTCTCTACTTTTTGTTACTATCAATTTACATTATTCCAAAGGGAAGGTGTTAGGAACCCTTCTAAATCCACATAATATGGTATCCGACTTAATTTATCAAAGAGAGAGATTATAAAATTATTATTTGCACGTATAACATACGTATATAAAAAAATATACTAAAATCATATAATAATATATGTATAAAAGAGTATATATCACTCAAATAATGTATATTATTGTAAAAAGTGTGTATAGAAATGTCTAAAAGATGACATAAATGTATATAAAATATGTGAGAAAAAAGGGTACCTTTTATGCAATGCTAAAGGAGTACTATTTATTAATATGGAAAGAAAGGAACTTCTAACCTTATGAAAATAAAAACACCTTTTGCATTGTGTGGAAAAATACAGTTTTATTGAAGAAATAGTATTCTCAAATAATATATATTTTTTACCTTAAAAAATCGACGAGAAACTAGATTACAAATACTAAATAAAATAAATATTACTTTAAAGAAAAAGACGGTGTAATATTATGTTAATAAATATATATATATTTATTTATTTATTTTGCCTAGGCGTGTAGCAATAGATTTTGTAATTTGAGGATACCTCTGTCCGATGCCCAAAAAGTAAAGTTTTCAGAGGATACCTCTGCCTGAACCCCAAAAGTAAAATTTTCAATTTTTTTTACAATTGTAAGAACATAAATATAGAATTTAAACTTCTTTTGAATATCATTTTCGGGATATATCTCCGAATACATGTATAAACACTTGGTAAAATATAAATGAATAAATAATTATTTATATAAGTGAAAAATATATCTATGTATATATATATTACAAAAAATATAATTTTACTGTAGAGTAGACTCGGATATGTAACTCTACAAACGCTTAGATATGCCATGGCTACGAAATGGTTGCTCTTATAATCGGCTCTCCAAAATCACCTCGCCAAGATACAAATGTAAAATTTTTTATCTTGTCCTAATACTATATAGTTTCGTCATCGTCCAAATTTATATATTTTTTTGCTATAAATGTGTTTGAATGTCTTTTAATTGTGGAGGCCTCAAAAGTTGACGGATACTTTTTCATTGGCCAAATGTATAGCGCTTGCAAATGTTTAAAAAAATGTAAATAACATTAGTTAACAAAAATATGTAGATAAAGAGATATGTGAGGTGTTATGATAATGTTGGTACGAAAAATATAAAAGAAAATGCTTGTAAGTATAACGAAAATGTATACAAATTTGTAAGGAAAGTCAAGGACATGTAGAAACAATGTAAATAATGTTTATAAAATATAAATAAAATAAATAATATATGTAGAAGTGTAAAGATAATGTATGAAAAAGTAGAAACTGTTGTAAAACTAAGGTGGATGTCCTGTGGGGCCACCCATTTGGAAAGTGTCATAACCTGCAATGTTAAATGGTTGTCATGTGGGGTCACCCATTTCCTAAGTGGCATCACTTGCAATGTTAAATGAATGCCATGTGAGGGGCCACCCATTTGAAGACTACCATCACTTGGCCAATTAGATAACTTCTTAATTGCCAAGTAATAGTTTGTACATTACTTGTTGGCTATAAATAGCCATTACTTCATTCACGAAAATAAATATATATAGATTGCAACACATTACCCTCTCTCTTTTCTTATTCTTATTGTCAATTTAGTTTATTAATATTAGTTTGCTAAACTAGTTATTTATAACATGTTATCAGCACGAGACTCCGGCAACTCGAGTTACCATAAATAGGTAAAATGGGTAAGGATGTTATTTTTCAAAAAATGTCTACTATTTCTAAACTTGATTTTCTTGCCTTGGATATATCGAAAAAATGATACTCGTCAAAGATACTAGACGCTGAAATCCACATGGATGCGATGGTTTAGTAGACACCATCAAAGATAATTACCAGGCATCCCACCAAGATCGTGCCAAAGCTATGATATTTCTCCGCCACCATCTTGACAAGGGGTTGAAAATGTAACGCCTCACTATTAAAGACCCCCTTATACTTTGAATAATTTGAAAGATATATATGACCAACTGAAGTTGGTCATTCTTCCAAAAGCGCGTCATGATTTGTTCAATTTTAGGTTACTAGACTTTAAAAGTATAACTAATTATAATTCTTCCATGTATAGAATTATATCAAAGTTAAATTACGCGGAGAAGATGTCACTAAACATGCTAAGCTTGAGAAAACATACTCCACATTTCCTGCCTCGATTATGCTCCTGTAGTAGCAATATCGAGAAATGGGTTTTAAAAAATATTTTAAATTACTTTCACATCTTCTTATTACTGAACAACATAACGACCTATTGATGAAAAATCATTAATGTCGACCCGTTGGTTCTATGCCACTCCCTGATGTGAATCAGGTAAATTATCACCATCGAGAAAGAGGGGAGAGTTGGCAAAATAGCCACCTTAAAGACTTAATGTGACATTAAGTCACAAGACTTGAATAATTTGTGGTATACCCACTATTAATGACATCATCCACATGCCCTAATTGGCACATACAAAAGACCTCACTATGTTTCCATATCTCCACTTTGGTCCCCCCCCCTTCTTTTCCAACTAATTTGGAATAATATATATCTATTTGCATTTGTTAAAAATTATATTAGAAAAACAGAAAAAAGCCAAACGGGAAAGAAGAGCAGCTCATTTTTGCTGCTGTCGAAACTAACGATTCCAGCGAGTTTTCCAGCCAAAATATCCATTTTCAAGGTAAAATCATCATCATCTCTTACTCCATTTTCATTTTTACTCCATTTTCTTTCAAAAACCAAGCTTCAAAATGACTTTCCCGCCATTTTAGAAATTTGAGAAATCTTTCATAATAATCACTTGATAACTCATTATAGATACATTTTAGTAGTTTAAAAGCATTAAGAATCTGTTTCGCCATTGTAGGAGCTGAATATTGAACCACGATCTCATTTAGTCGCGTTTCTGTACGGATGCCAAACTTCATTGATCGTTAACGACTGATACTGTATTCTAGTAACTGTCTTTGTAGTCTATAATGGCAGTAGCTGAATTTATTGTTGTTGGTGGTGATTATATGGGAGTATGGGAGGAGACTCCCTAAAGCTGGAATTGGAAATCTTTTAGTAAGACGACAGTGCCCATTGTGTTGCGCCGCAATGGTTCATACGAGGGCGTGTTGTTGAGCGTTGTTGCACAAGATACGGAAAATCATGTTTATACAATTGATTATTGTGTCGTGGACAAAGAGAATGATGCATCTTGGACATTCTTCTTTGAGAAATTGAAGGAGATTGTGGTCGATGAACCAGATTTGTGCTTTATTTCCGATACACACAAGAGCATCACCAACGAAATTGTGAATGTTTACAATCATGTTCACCACAGATATTGTATGAGGAACCTCGGTGAAAATCTCTGTGTAAATCATCATTGTGGAGATTACCTTTATCTTTTCTACAATGCGGCAAAGGTTTATTCTTTGAAGGAGTTTGACAATCATTTTGTAGAATTCAAGAACAAATGTCTCGCGGCAGCCGTTGTCCTTGAGTATGATATTGGTTTTGAGAAGTGGAGTAGGAAACATTTTCCTGGCAATAGATATGATGTGATGACCACAAATATCGCTGAGTCACTCAATGCTATGTTGATAGACGAAAGAGAGTATCCCATGGCATCAATATTTAATTTGATTGCTAAGAGATTTGGAGAATTGTTCAGGGAGAGGCATGCATATATCCTTAAATCAATGGGTAATCAAATGGTGCCTTCTGCCAAAAAAATCACAAGAAAGAAAATGATCGAGGGCAACTCCTTATATGTAGAGAACGTAACCGGGGACGGCAATCAATTTACCTTGTTCAGTGCACGTGTTACTGCCTATGTGGACCTACTGGAAAAGTCATGTTCTTGTAGGGAATATGACTTGATCAAGATAACTTGTACTCACACAATGGTCGTTTTGCGATCGAAGCATGACAATGAGTATGGTATGAGCATTTATGAGTACTCTTCTCCTTTGTATAAAGTTGAATCTTACCTCCTTGTATACTTAGATTCTATTAATGTTGTCCCTCTCGAGTCGGAATGGTGTGTGCCAGAAAAATTTCTTAATGTGAAGATTATTCGCCTCTTGTCGATACCAAGCTTAGAAGAAAACGTGTCAAAGGTGTCCGGTGAGAATTTCAAAAGCAAGAGAATGAACAAATGTTCAATTTGCAAGAGAACCGGACACAAGAGAACCACATGTGTGAACAACAACAAATCTTAATTAAGCTTGGTTGAATTTGTTAATTCAATTTGTTTTTGTAATCAATTTTTGTAATCAAGCTACTATTTTTTTTGCTGCCAGCATTTTGGCCAATTTATTGTCATCTATTATCGTAATTACTCATGATCTAATATAGATCAATCAAAAGATGACATACATTTTGTACACTGTCTATTAAGCTGTGCATTATTAATACATGATAATTATTAATATATGAAAATTCATGGTATTCGTAATGCAATGATTTTAATGCATGAATTAGAATATGATTAAAGAAGGAAGTGCTTTAAAAAATTGTGACTATTTTTAATGCACCAAATCAAACGATGCTTAATAAACAATCTAAGTATAACTAATTCAACTATAACTAATAAAAGCATTATTTGCATATACATTCTACCAAACGAATCATTAAAGAATTGTCAAAAATACAGATGTTACCATTGAAAAAAGTAGCAATTTGAACTTTCTTTACCTTTGTAAACTTTGTGTAACGACTGGGAAAATGATAGGTTGAACTAGAGCCTTAACGTTTGGGTTAGTGTGACTTTAGGTTGATGTGTAGGCTGTGTTAGAACCTAAATGGAGCAAGATGGAATCCTAGGGTGCAAGCAAGGTCCTAGACTAGCAAGATAGGGTGAAAGAAGCCTTGTTCCTTAAGGGGCTGTTTGGCAATGGGGCTGTTTGATCGCCCAAGGGGTTGGGCGAGTCTCCCTTGGGCTCTTGTTCTCGCCTAGTGGCTGCCCCATTTGGATAAGATGCAGGACCAAAGGGCGAGCTAGCTTCAAGCTCGCCAACCTTCTTGGCGTGTCACCCATTTCCCCTCTAGTCCGCCAAGTGGACTACCCAAAATAGTGAGCTCACTGGAAATTCGGGCGAGCCAAGGGTGCACTTGGCGAGTCGCCTAGTGCACTTGGCGAGCCTAAGTGTCCAAAGGGCGAGTTTAGGCGGGAAAGGGGCAGATTTTTAAGTTGTAACTTTAAGGTCCTTAGTTCTTTTCCTAAGTTGAGTCCACCTTATTCTATTCCTTTCCTAGCAACTATAAAACCTTTTTAGACCTAAATCCTTTCATTTAACTCACTCCAAATAGAATCAAAAGAAAATCCACCTCCTCTCAAATATTTCTCTCACTAGAAATCCTTCATTAGAGAAGAAGAAGAAAAAGGAAGCCATTGAAGCTAGGGTTTGGTCATTCCGAAGTGGTTCTTCCTCAAATTGCTTGGGGATTCTTAGTAAAGGTATGGTGGTCTTGATCCTTGTCTAAATTTCCATTCAAGGAGCCAATTCAAACATTATTTCAAATCATAAAAAAATCTATGGTTTTACTCAATCTCATGGGTTCTTCCATCAAACATTTTCAAATGGTTTCTAATGATAAGTTATGATTGTATTGGTGTTTAATTATTGAGTTATGATGAAAATACTCTATGAACCCATGATTTCTCTCAATTCCTAAATTGTGCCTTTCTGAAGTGGGTTTATTGACCATGAATGAATATTGATGGATTATGCCTAAATTGATTTAGATTGTTAAATTGTATCATTATACATGCCTTAATTGTAGTAAATTGTTGGTGTGTTGGTGACTTTTGATTATGGCCTTGAAAGGGCAAATTATGACCTAATTACTTGTTGAAGTAGAATTATGCTTGAACTCTTGATCGACTGGAAAGATGGAGGTGTTTACTTACTATGCATAATGTGATGTAAAGATGTGCGTGATTACTATGAATGTATTGTGATAATGTTTAGAAGGCAATTGTATGAATGATAATGATTTTGTGAGAGGCTTTTCTCACACACATACATTTGAATGAAGAATGAATGAAGTTCAATGATAATGTTAATCATGAAGTACTTAATGAAAGGCTATTCTCAATTGTACTCTAATGAATGATAATGACCTGTTGTGAAAGGACTTTCTCACAATAAGAAGATTCTTAGGTGAAATGATATTCTCATCTTTGAATCTATGAGCTTTCTAATGAATGAATTAATGTTGTGTTTGGGATGGATGCTCATCCGGGAGTTGAGGCGAAATGTCTAGTAACAATCCCTTATCCCATAATGAATCTAATGTACTCCGTGGGGAATAATGCTAAGCACCAAGAGGATATGGTTGAGATGGGTGCTCATTCGTGAGTTGAGGCGGGGTACTTAGTAGCAATCTCTTGAGATGGATGCTCATCCGTGAGTTGAGGCGGGGTATCTAGTAGCAACCTCTTGAGATTGATGCTCATCCGTGAGTTGAGGCAGGGTGTCTAGTAGCGATCTCCCTATCCCATAACTATGTGTCCACATAGGTCTATCTAGTGAATCCACTTAAGCTAAAGAACAATGGTCCTACCTTAGGCAAGTAGGAATCCCTTATCCGGTGAGGGTGACACCGGGATTCCATGTCAAGCTCATATGGTCTATGTCAGTTAAGGCCTACCCCCACAAAGAATGTTAATGAACTATGGCTTCTTAAGAATGCACTACTTAGTGTGGGTGGTGGTATGGGACGCCATCTATGCATTGCACA
>NW_006239116.1:842031-864905 GCF_000226075.1 Solanum tuberosum | reverse complement strand
CCTTATAAGAAGCTAAAAGGTCAGCCAAACCCTAGAAAGACAGTTACAAGGAATCCTACTCTAGAAAGGAAATAAAGTAACCTAACTAGGAACAAATTTAGTACTTCTAGGAAAGCATTAAATGGTACTTAGGAGACCATAAATAGACTAAGGAAAATATTAATAACCTATATATAAATAAATAAATAAATAAGGTAAATCCCAACTAGGAAAAGAATCTTGACAATCTTGGAAAGTTTGACTAGTCTTCTCTCAAAACTTGGGCAGAAAGCAACTCTTGTTGTGGCTGATTCTTGGACTCTTCTTGACCTTATTTGCACGAAATTGGCCCTTAAAATTCCTCATCTTGGGCTTGAATTTGGGCCACCAAATAATTGTAGCATTTGGACAATTCCTCTCCCTTGGGCTTGAGCTCTTCTTCCCCAATAAGACACATTTGGATCAACGATTGAAGCCCATTGAGCTTATCATTGAACTCCTTGGTTTGAGATCTTGTTATGGGCCTCCTTGGAGTTTCTAAAGCTTCATCCTTGTCCTTCAATGGAGTAGAGCTTCCTTGGATGCTATCAGTATCTAGTAGAAATCTCCCTATCCCATAACTATGTTCCCATATAGGTCTAGCCAGTGGATCCACTTAAGCTAAATAACAATGGTTCTACCTTAGCAAGTAGGAATCACTTATCTGGTGAGGGTGACACCGAGATTCCATGTCAAGCTCTCATGGTCTATGTCGGTTAAGGCTTACCCCCACAAATAATGTTAATGAATTATGACCTCTCAAGGATGTACGACGTAGTGTGGGTGATGGAATGGGATGACATCTATGCATTGCACAAGTAGGCATTTAAGGGAGGTTATGGTGTGTTCCTTAAAATGTTAAAGAAATGAATGGGCTCTTATAATGACATTTATGAGAATGGTGATCAAATGTTTAATGAATGAAGTTGCTCTCAATGTAATGAGGCTAATGAAGAATGGTGACTTTTATATGTTTATATGTAAAGATGCAAGTTATACTTGGATTGTATCATGAGTCACTTCCTTGTTATGACTTGTTGTATATGAATGTCCCATGTATGTGGTGACTTCAAAGGAGTACTTAGTATGAGTAGTAATATGGGATGCTACTTGCACATTGCACAAGTATGACTTAGAGTAGTCTTTGATGTTTGTCTTAATGTGATAATGTGATTCATGTGATGTTTATGTTGCTTATGTGCTTTATTGTGTACAGGTGGAAAGGATGAATGGTAAGTTCACTTTTGGTGACCCTAATGTGGTACCTTGGTGTGGATAGTGGTATGGGACGCTATCCATAAATTGCACAAGGTATAGAATGAGGGTTACTTGAGGTAAAAGCTTAAAGAAAAGGTAATGGGTTATATGGTTGATTATGTTCTAATGTGGATAAATGACTTGCATGGTAGTTGTGACTTATATTATGCCTCTTTTACTCATATTCATGAAGTTTTATCAAAATGTCATAAAAGCATGACTTTCAAATCAAATGTCCTTTTTAAGCATGTTTTTGCAAGGCTATCAAACTTAGTACTTAATTGTGCTAACCCATTCTCCTTCTATGTTTTACTACAAGTGTAGGTTGTGGTAATTGAGTGACTCTCTCTCTCTCTAGTTGGAGCTTGGACTAGACTTCTTCCAAGACATCTTTTGGTATGTCCTCATAGATCGAGGGAAAGGACTTTTAATGTTTCTAGTTCTTTTATGTTTTAAGACTATTGTTAGGACTTCGATTGTAAATGGTCGTGACCCTATTTTGTTTAAACCTTTTGTCTAAGATGTCCAAGTGAGACTTTAGTATTCTGCTGCTTTATAAATGACTTTTCAATTATTGGTTTTATTAATAAAAGTTTTAATTCCCTACTATTTCTATTACCTATGCGATGAATGAATGCAATGAGGCTTGTATAAGACCCCTTCGGGGTCGAGTACGTTGTGTTACGACTAAGGGGTGCTCTCGGGTCGTGAAAAACATGGTATCAGAGCACAAGGTTATGCGAATAATATTTAGGGTTGATGTCTCACAAGCCACGTCTACTAATGTCTTGTTCATCGGTGTGAGTCGCGACACATCTATGATCGAGAAGCTATAGGACGTTAGAAAGTTACACTTTTTTCATATTCTTGAAGTCGTGCCTTAGAGTTTAGTTCTATAAGTATTCTTTTCCTAATCCTTCTCTTGTGTTTATAGGATATGAATACAAGAAGGGTTAATGCAAGGAGGGCACAAGAGGAGAATGTGAATGAGGATGTTCCCCCCTCAAGCTCCTTAAGACCCTCAAGCTCCTAATGATGAAGGGGTCATGTCTAATGTGGAGATAAGGGTGGCCTTCCAAACCTTCACTCAACTCATGACGGTTCAAACTCAAGCCGTCACCACTCAAGCGCAAGCCTTAGCAGCCCAAGCTAACCGAGAAGTTAGACCCCTGTTAGACCCCAATGCAAGTAAGCCCGCTTCAAGAATTAGGGATTTCACAAGGATGAATCCCCCTACCTTCCATGGCTCTAAAATGAATGAAGACCCACAATTTTTTTTGGAGGTAGTCTATAAGATAGTGGATGTTATGGGGGTCACTACTATTGAGAAAGCCGAGTTGGCCGGGTATCAATTGAAAGACGTGGTCCAAGTGTGGTACACACAATGGAAGGACAATAGGCCTATAAGGGTGGGCCCTATAAGTTGGGAAGTATTCAAGAAAGCCTTTCTTGATAGGGTCTTTCCCTGTGAGAAGAGGGAAGCCAAAGTTGAGGAGTTCATCAACCTTCACCTAGGAGGTATGAGTTTCCAAGAATACTCCTTGAAATTCACTAAGTTGTCCAAATATGCCCCCTCTTTGGTTTCTAATCTAAGGGATGTGATGAGTTGCTTTGTCACCGGTGTGTCCGACGCTATTGAAGAAGAGTACCGAGCAGTAATGCTCCATGAAAACATGGATATCTCAAGGTTGATGGTACATGCTCAACAAGTTGAGGAGTTAAGGCTTAGGAAGAAGAGTAGAGAGGTAAAAAGAGCTAGACCCGATGAATAAAGTCAATCAAGGTCCAAAAATAGTTACTACAACCAAGATTCTCCTATGGTCAACAATGAGAGGGTGTCTAACTCTAAACCTCAATGAGGGAATGGGGGTGGTTCCTCAGTTGAGAGGTCTATTTGTGCCAAGTGTGGGAAATAACATTTGGGTAAGTGCCTTGCCGGCACAGATGGGTGCTTTGGGTGTGGAAAGAAGGGGAATAAGATGAGGGATTGCCCAATGCTCATGGCAAAACGATGGGAAGATAAACAAGCTTCTCTTGATGGCCCAGATCCTAATGCTCCAAGGAATAACCATTTTTATGTGCTTCAAGCTAACAAGGACAAAGGAGCTAATCTGGATGAAGGCACCAGTAAGTTGATAGTTCCTTAGAGTTGTGATGTCTTTTTAACGTTCATATGTTGTTTTATGATAAGCCTTAGTTGGGTTTTCTCTTAAGTGGGGGATGGTATGTTGAATAGTAAGGTTGTGGAGAGTGTTGATTATCTTATCTCTTTCCTTCTATTCTTATTCAAGC
Organism: Solanum tuberosum; assembly: GCF_000226075.1. Taxonomy (NCBI): domain Eukaryota; kingdom Viridiplantae; phylum Streptophyta; class Magnoliopsida; order Solanales; family Solanaceae; genus Solanum; species Solanum tuberosum. The sequence goes on along the minus strand of NW_006239116.1, from coordinate 861,338 downwards.
TTGAGACCAAGAGTTCCTAGTAGCTTGTTTTATATTTTGGAGTCTTGTGTGATTATGAGTTCCATGGTCTCCTTATGTTATGCATGTTCTAGTTGAATTCTTGTTTATGTGAGAAAATGAGTTTTTATCATTTATGTTCCTCATGTTGATGTGCATTTGATATGAATTATATATATGCTTCATGAGGTTAAATGTTGAACATGCCTAATGTGCTTTGTGAGTAATTGCATACTTTGCCTAATGATGTTATGTGGAGCATGATATGAGTTGGAGAAGGAAGTTCCTCCAACGAAATGAGAAATGTTGTTGTTTGGTGCATAATGAGTTTGTAGATGTAGTTCCTACTTGCTTGTGTTGGATTAAGCTTATTGATGTGGAGTTGATGTTCCCTCCTATGATTATGGATTTATATTTATGTGTCATGCATGATGGGTTGCTAGTCTCGAGTCGTTTTCCCTTAATGTTTTTAAAGTGTCATTAGAGGAGGAATGTTACTAAGTGAGGGATATTGTAACGACTCCGAAAATGATAGGTTGAAATAAATCCTTAACGTTTGGGTTAGTGTGAATTTAGGTTGATATGTAGGCTGTGTTAGAACCTAAATGAAGCAAGGTAGAAGCCTAGGGTGCAAGCAAGCGCCTCGACTAGCAAGATAGGGTGAAAGAAGCCTTGTTCCTTGAGGGGTTGTTTGATAGCCCAAGGGGTTGGGTGAGTCGCCCTTGGGCTCTTGTGTTCGCCTAGTGGCTGCCCCATTTTGCCAAGATGCTGGACCAAAGGGCGAGCTAGCTCCAAGCTCGTCAACCAGCTTGGTGTGTCGCCCATTTACCCTCTTGTCCACCAAGTGGACTGCCCAAATTAGTGAGCTCACTGGAAATTTGGGTGAGCCAAGGATGCACTTGGCGAGTCGCCTAGTTCACTTGGTGAGCCTAAGTGTCCAAAGGGCGAGCTTAGGCGGGAAAGGGGAAGATTTTTAAGTTGTAACTTTAAGGGTCCCTAGTTCTTTTCCTAAGTTAAGTCCACCTTATTCTATTCCTTTCCTTGCAACTATAAAACCTTTTTAGACTTAAATCCTTTTATTTAACTCACTCCAAATAGAATCAAAAGAAAACCCACGTCCTCTCAAATATTCCTCTCACTAAAAATCCTCCATTAGAGAAGAAGAAGAAGAAAGCCATTGAAGCTAGGGTTTGGTGATTCCAAGGTGGTTCTTCCTCAAATTGCTTAGGGATTCTTAGTATAGGTATGGTGGTGTTGATCGTAGTCTAATTTTCCATTCAAGGAGCCTATCCAAAGGTGATTTCAAATCATAAAAAAATCTACGATTTTACTCAATCTCATGGGTTCTTCCATCAAACATTTTAAAATGGTTTCTAATGATATGTTATGATTTCATTGGTGTTTAATAGATGATTAATCATGAAAATACTCTATGACCCCATGATTTCTCTCAATTCCTAAATTGTGCCTTTATGAAGTGGGTTTGTTGACCATGAATGAATATTGATGGATTATGCCTAAATTGATTTAGATTGTCGAATTGTATCATTATACATGCCTTAATTGTAGTAAATTGTTGGTGTGTTGGTGACTTTTGATCATGGCCTTGAAAGGGCAAGTTATGACCTAATTACTTTTTGAAGTAGAATTGTGCTTGAACTATGGATCCACTTGAAAGGTGGAGCTGTTTACTCACTATGCATAATGTGACGTAAAGATGTGTGTGATTACTATGAATGTATTGTGATAATGTTTAGAAGGTAATTGTATGAATGATAATGATTATGTGAAAGGTTTTTCTCTCTCTCACACACACACATTTGAATGAAAAATGAATGAAGTTCAATGATAATGTTAATGATGAAGTACTTATTGAAAGGCTATTCTTAGTTGTACTCTAATGAATGATAATGTCTTGTTGTGAAAGGACTTTCTCCCAATAAAAGGATTCTTAGGTGAAAGGCTATTTTCATCTTTGAATCTATGTGCTTTCCAATGAATGAATGAATGTTGGGTTTGGGATGGATGCTCCTCCGGAAGTTGAGGTGGAGTGTTTAGTAACAATCCATTATCCCATAATGAACTAATGTATTGAATGTAATGTACTCTGTGGGGAATAATGCTAAGCACCGAGAGGATATGGTTGAGATGGGTGCTCATCTATGAGTTTAGATGGGGTACTTAGTAGCAATCTCTTGAGATGGTTGCTCATCCGTGAGTTGAGGCGGGGGTCTCTAGTAGCAATCTCCCTATCCCAAAACTATGTGCCCACATAGGTCTAGCTAGTGGATCCACTTAACATAAAGAACAATCGTCCTACCTTAGTCAATTAGGAATTCCTTATCTGGTGAGGCTAGCACCGGGATTCCATATCAAGATCTCATGGTCTATGTCGGTTAAGGCTTACCCCCACAAAGAATGTTTATGAACTATGACCTCTTAAGAATGTCCTATGTAGTGTTGGTGGTGGAATGGGACACAATTTATTCATTGCACAAGTAGGCATTTGAGGGAGGTTATGGTGTGCTCCTTATAATGTTAAAGAAATGAATGGGCTCTTATAATGACATTTATGAGAATGGTGATCAAATGTTTAATGAATGAAGGTGCTCTTAATGTAATGAAACTAATGAGAATGTTGACTCTTCTATGTTTATATGTAAAGATGCATGCTATACTTGGATTGTATCATGAGTTACTTTCTTGTTATGACTTGGTGCATATGAATGTGCCTTGCCTATGATGACTTAAAAAGAGTACTTAGTATGAGTAGTATTATGGGATGCTACTTGCACATTGCACAAGTATGACTTAGAGTTGTCTTAGATATTGGTCTTAATGTGATAATGTGATTCATGTGATATTTATGTCGCTTATATGCTTTATTGTGTAAAGGTGGAAAGGATGAATGGTAAGTTCACCTTTGGTGACCCTAATGTGGTACCTTGGTGTGGATGGTGGTATGGGACGCTATCCATACATTGCACAAGGTATAGCATGAGGGTTACTTGAGGTGAAGGATTAAAGAAAAGATAATGGGTTATAGGGTTGATTATGTTCTAATGTGGATAAATGACTTGCATGTTGGTTGTGACTAATATTATGCCTCTTTTACTCATATTCATGAAGTTTTATCAGAATGGCATAAAAGTATCACTTTCAAATCAAATATCCTTTTTAAGCATGGTTTTGCATGTCTATCATACTTAGCACTTTATTGTGCTAACCCATTCTCCTTCTATGTTTTACTACAAGTGTAGGTTGTGGTAATTGAGTGACTCTCTCTCTCTCTAGTTAGAGCTTGGACTAGACTTCTTCCAAGACATCTTTTGCTATGTCCACATAGATCGAGGGCAAGGACTTTTAATGTTTCTAGTTCCTTTATGTTTTAAGACTATTGTTAGGACTTCGATTGTAAAGGGCTGTGACCCTATCTTGTTTAAAGCTTTTGTCTAAGATGGCCATGTGAGACTTTAGTATTCCTCTACTTTATAAATGAGTTTTCGATTGTTGGTTTTATTAAGAAAAGTTTTAATTTTGTACTGTTTCTATTACATATGCAATGAATGAATGCTAAGACGCTTGTATAAGACCCCTTCGGGGTCGAGTACGTCATGTTGCGATTAGGGGTGCTCTCGGGTTGTGACAAACAGTGTATGAGAGTACAAGGTTTTGGGAATAGTCTTTAGGGTTGATGTCTCACAAGCAACATCTAGTAGAGTCTTGTTCATCAGCGTAAGTCGCGACACATCTATGAGCGAGAGGCTATAGGACGTTAGAAAGTTACACTACTTTCATATTATTGAAGTCGTGCCTTAGAGTTTAGTTCTATCAGTGTCTTTTTACAAATCCTTCTCTTCTGTTTATAGGATATGAATACAAGAAGGGTTAATGCAAGGAGGACATAAGAGGAGAATGTGAATGAGGAGGTTCCCACCTCAAACGCCTCAAGACCCTCAAGCTCCTAATGATAAAGGGGTCATGTCTAATGTGGAGATAAGGGCAGCCTTCCAAACCTTGACTCAACTCATGACGGGTCAAACTCAAGCCGTCACCACTCAAGCTCATGCCTTAGCGGCCCAAGCTAACCGAGAAGTTGGACCCCGGGTAAACCCCAATGCCAGTACACCCACTTCAAGAATTAGGGATTTCACAAGGATGAATCCCCCTACCTTCCATGGCTCTAAAATTAATGAAGACCCACAAGAGATTTTGGAGGAAGTCTATAAGATAGTGGAGGCTATAGGAGTCACTACTATTGACAAAGCCGAGTTGGCTGGGTATCAATTGAAAGACCTGTACCAAGTGTGGTACACGCAATAGAAGGACAATAGGCCTATAAGGGCGGGTCACATAAGTTGGGAAGTATTTGAAAAGGCCTTTCTTGATAGGTTCTTTCCCCATGAGAAGAGGGAAGCCAAAGTTGAGGAGTTCATCAACCTTCGCCAAGGAGGTATGAGTGTCCAAAAATACTCCTTGAAATTCACTAATATGTCCAAATATGCCCCTCTCTTTGGTTTCTAATCCAAGGGATGAGATGAGTTGCTTTGTCACCAGTGTATTCGATGCTATTGAAGAAGAGTACCGAGCCGCAATGCTCCATGACAACATGGATATCTCAAGGTTGATGGTACATGCGCAACAAGTTGAGGAGTCAAGGCTTAGGAAGAAGAGTAGAGAGGAAAAAAGAGATAGACCCGATGAACAAAGTCAATCAAGGTTCAAAAAGAGGTACTACAACCAAGATTCTCCTATGGTCAACAATGAGAGGGTGTCTAACTCTAAACCTCAATGAGGGAATGGGGTGGTTCCTCAGTTGAGAGGTCTATTTGTGCCAAGTGTGGGAAATAACATTTGGGTAAGTGCCTTGCCGACACAGATGGGTGCTTTGGGTGTGGAAAGAAGGGGAATAAGATGAGGGATTGCCCAATGCTCATGGCAAAACGATGGGAAGATAAACAAGCTTCTCTTGATGGCCCAGATCCTAATACTCCAAGGAAAAACCATTTTTATGTGTTTCAAGCTAACAAGGACAAATGAGCTAATCTGGATGAAGGCATCGGTAAGTTGATAGTTCCTTAGAGTTGTGATGTCTTGTTAAGGTCCATATGTTGTTTTATGATAAGTCTTAGTTGGGTTTTCTCTTAAGTAGGAGATGGTATATTGAATAGTAAGATTGTGGAGAGTGTTGATATCCTTATCTCTTTCCTTCTATTCTTCATCGGTAAGTTGATAGTTCCTTAGAGTTGTGATGTCTTGTTAAGGTCCATATGTTGTTTTATGATAAGTCTTAGTTGGGTTTTCTCTTAAGTAGGAGATGGTATATTGAATAGTAAGATTGTGGAGAGTGTTGATATCCTTATCTCTTTCCTTCTATTCTTATTCAAGCTTGAGACCAAGAGTTCCTAGTAGCTTGTTTTATGTTTTTTATTCTTGTGTGATTATGAGTTTCCATGGTCTCCTTATGTTATGCATGTTCTAGTTGAATTCTTGTTTATGTAAGAATATGATTTTTCATCATTTATGTTCCTCATGTTGATGCGCATTTGATATGAATTGTCTATATGCTTCATGAGGTGAAATATTGCACATGCCTAATGTGCTGTGTGAGTAATTGCATATTTTGCCTAATGATGTTATTTTGAGTATGATATGAGTTGGAGAAGGAAGTTCGTCAAACAAAATGAGAAATGTTGTTGTGTGGTGTATAATGAGTTTGTAGATGTAGTTCCTACTTATTTGTGTTGCATTAAGCTTATTGATGTGGATTTGATGTTCCCCCATATGATTAAGCATTTATATTGATGTGGCATGAATGATGGGTTGCTAGTCTCGAGTCGTTTTCCCTTATTGTGTTTAAAGTGTAATTCGAGGACGAATGTTCCTTAGTGGGGGTTATTGTAACGATTCGGAAAATGATAGGTTAAACTAGAGCCCTAACGTTTGGGTTAGTGTGACTTTAGGTTGATGTATAGGCTATGTTAGAACCTAAATGGAGCAAGGTGGGAAGCCTAGGGTGCAACCAAGGGCCTAGACTAGCAAGATAGGGTGAAAGAAGCCTTGTTCCTTGAGGGGCTGTTTGGCGATGGGGCTGTTTGATCGCCCAAGGGGTTGGGCGAGTCGCCCTTGGGCTCTTGTGCTCACCTAGTGGCTGCCCCATTTGGCCAAGATGCTGGACCAAAGGGCAAGCTAGCTCCAAGCTCGCCAACCAGCTTGGTGTGTCGCCCATTTCCCCTCTAGTCCGCCAAGTGGACAGCCCAAATTAGTGAGCTCAGTGGAAATTTGGGCGAGCCAAGGGTGCACTTGGCAAGCCTAAGTGTCTAAAGGGCGAGCTTAAGCGGGCAAGGGGTAGATTTTTAAGTTGTAACCTTAAGGGTCCTTAGTTCTTTTCCTAAGTTCAGTCCACCTTTTTTTATTCCTTTCCTAGCAACTATAAAACCTTTTTAGACCGAAATCCTTTCATTTAAACTCACTCCAAATAGAATCAAAAGAAAACCCACCTCCTCTTAAATATTTCTCTCACTAGAAATCCTCCATTAGAGAAGAAAAAGAAGGAAGCCATTGAAGCTAGGGTTTGGTGATCCCAAGGTGGTTCTTCCTCAAATTTCTTGGGGATTCTTAGTAAAGGTATGGTGGTCTTGATCCTTGTCTAATTTTCCATTCAAGGAGCCAATTTAAAGGTGATTCCAAATCATAAAAAAATCTAGGGTTTTACTCAATCTCATGGGTTCTTCCATCAAACATTTTCAAATGATTTCTAATGATAAGTTATGATTGTATTAGTGTTTAATAGATGATTTATGATGAAAATACTCTATGAACCCATGATTTCTCTCAATTCCTAAATTGTCCCTTTATGAAGTGGGTTTGTTGACCATTAATGAATATTGATGGATTATGCATAAATTGATTTAGATTGTTAAATTGTATCATTATACATGCCTTAATTGTAGTAAATTGTTGTCATGGCCTTGAAAGGGGAAGTTATGACCTAATCACTTGTTGAAGTAGAATTGTGCTTGAACTATTGATCCACTTGAAAGGTGGAGGTGTTTACTTACTATGCATAATGTGATGTAAAGATGTGTCTGATTACTATGAATGTATTGTGATCATGTTTAGAAGGAAATTGTATGAATGATAATGATTATGTGAAAGGCTTTTCTGACACACACATTTGAATGAAGAATGAATGAAGTTCAATGATAATGTTAATGATGAAGTACTTATTGAAAGGCTATTCTCAATTGTACTCTAATGAATGATAATGACTTGTTGTGAAAGTGCTTTCTCATAATAAGACGATTCTTAGGTGAAAGGCTATTCTCATATTTGACTCTATGAGCTTTCCAATGAATGAATGAATGTTGGGTTTGGGATAGATGCTCATCCGGGAGTTGAGGCGAAGTGTCTAGTAACAATCCCTTCTCCCATAATGAACTAATGTAATGAATGTAATGTACTCCGTGGGGAATAATGCTAAGCACCGAGAGGATATGGTTGAGATGGGTGCTCATCCGTGAATTTAGGCGGGGTACTTAGTAGCAATCTCTTGAGATGGATGCTCATCTCTGAGTTGAGATGAGGTACCTTGTAGCAATCTTCATATCCCATAACTATGTGCCCACATAGGTCTAGCTAGTGGATCCACTTAAGATAAAGAACAATGGTCCTACATTAGTAAAGTATATTCAGGTTTATATCTATGTTAATGCATTGTCGATACTGCACCTACTAGAATATGACACTTATATATAGACCAAAACTAGTTGAGAATAATTCTTGAGTTGATTTAATTATTATTCCATACTTAAGAATAATTGCTCTGATTTTTAATATTTCATATGGTTGAAAGCCTATGAGAGTTCAGCCCTATATAAGGAGAAAATAAAAAAGTGGCATGACACCAAAATCCTTTAACGAGAGTTCTGAGTTGGTGATTTTGTTTTGATCTAAAATTCTTGTTTGAGACTTTTCCTAGGTAAACTCAAATCGAAGTGCTCTGGCCCATTCAAAGTAACTCGAGTCTTCACGAATGGGGTAATTGAAGTGGAAGGTAAAGATGGACCACCTTTCAAAGTAAATGGGCAGCGTCTGAAGCTCTATTTTGGAGAATGTCATGAAATATCAGCAATTGAAGTGGTGTATTTGGAAGATGCTTGAGAGATGTCCATGTCGTGCCACGACGTTAAATAAGGCGCTTCTTGGAAGGCAACCCAAACTTTAGTTGTTTTTAAATAATTTGTACTGAATGTGCAGGGACTGTTGATTGTGCAATAGTACGACCATTTCGGCGATCCGCTGAGTGGTTCGGCGATCGCAATTTGTTCTCCTTTTACGCCTAACTGGAGGACTATCATTGTGGAAAATTAGGCGAAGCTGCCAGCTTGTTTGGTGGTTCGCCGAATGGGTTCAGCGAGTCCGATCTTACTCACCTTTTGGTCCTATCTGAAGGGCCAGTGTTCTGGAATTTTTGGCGAGCCACATGCATTTCAGCGGTCTCCAGCAATCTTCATTGATTGGCCACATAGTGAAGAGTTCTTCTGACGCTACTCCTTTCATTCAGTGCTCTTTCCTTTATAAATTCGGTTTTTATTTTTCATTTTGGAATTGAGGACAATGTTAGATGTATTTGGTGGGGTAGGGGTTTGATGCCACCTCTTGATGTTTGTGAATGTGGTTGTTCTCTTACAATTTTGAGTGTCGGTTGTGATCAATACCGATGACTTGAATAGTTCTCTCAAGTGAACAATCTGTGTGTATGGCTCCAATGAGGCAAATTGAGTTGCATAAGTTATATGTGAACTCCTAGCATCTCATTGTGACTAAACGGTTGTTGAGTTGACCTCTTGTGATAATCGTTGCACGCTAGCTAAAAATTGTATAGACTTGTTTGATGATTGTGTTGAATGCCATGTGTGGTGAGAGCTTCTTGAAATATATGCTTGGTAATACCTAGAACTTGCTTTGTTAGTCTAATTGATTATTGTAAGCAAACGATTGAGATGATCTTAGGCACAATTTGTGAAGAGTGAACCAAAATTGATGTTATACCTCTTTGTGACCACCATGTGAGAGTGTGAACCTAGCTTGGCACCATTTGAGCCTATCCTTTTCTTTGGATGAAACTTAAACAACTTTGACCTCTATGTCCCATCACCTATAACCTTCTTGAAGTATTGGTTCGTTTGAATAGCCAGCTTAGGCCAGAAAGCTATGTTGGGGTGTGGTGAAAAAGGAGGAAAATCAATAAGTTTGAGAACTTCACCCTTGAAGGATTGATGAGTCCACAAATTGGATTCATTTAGGGATTTATTTTAATAGAAATAGTGTCCTTGAATGCTTGTTTTATCTCAAAATCTGATTAAAATGCTGAAGTTTCAGGTATTTAAAGTTTTAGTGGAAGCATGAACACTTGGGCGCAAAACGGAGCAAATAGGGCTGAAAAGAACTAGAAATGGAATCCTGTGGATCGCCAAGTTCGACTTGGCGAGTCGCCAAAACGACATGAACCTCCCTTCGTTCCAGTACGCAAAGCCTTAAAGGAAGTGGATGAAAAGGCGAGGAAAGGAGCAGTCGAATAGTCGCCGATTTGTTCCGCGAAGCAGCACTGTACCGCCCAATGATCCAGAATGCGAGGATGCTAAAGGCAAGACACTGAAGGCGATGAGCTGACCAAAAGGTGGATCACCGAGATCATCATCGATCTCGACTAATGTCACCGAACAATCCTCCGCAGCACAATCTGTGAAAACTATAAATACTAGTTAGAATTGTCATCTTAAGTGTGGAACATTTTTAGAGTAAAAAATTATTATTAGTCTATAGTATTTTTCTGTATTTTTCTCTCAAGCTTGGAGAGGGTTTTGTGGAGACTTGAAGAAAGGAGTTCTTCCCCAAGTTGGAAGTGGGTCTTCTCTATTCACTTTTCTTTGCTTAATTCAAGGTTTACTTTCTTATACCCTTGATTTGATTATCATGTTAGGTATAATTTCTTATTTCTTGATGTGTGGCTAAAATCCCCATTCTTGAGGTGTGATTTAGCAAATATGGGTTGATATTCTTGTTGGGTCTTGCTTGTTGATAGGTTAGATGTATGTTAATGGTGATTTCACGTAGTGGTTGTGGTTTAATCTAAAGGGTTTGTAGTTACAAATACAAAGCCACCCATGTGTTTTCAGCTTGCCCGGAGGGAGGTTGCGAAACCAAAACCACTAGACTGATGGCCTAAGGAGTGGGTTCGACATGAGGTTCAGCCCGAGAGGGTGAGCCCTAGTCCCATATCCTAACACTTTGCGAGAGAGAGTGAGTGGGGTAAGGCGTAGGCTGGTCTTTATGCAACAAATGGGTGTTCGAGAGGAACGCATTTGAAACGGGGTAAGTTGCCCAAAAGGGAACTTATTTCCATTTAAAGCTTTGCCTAGTCACTATTATCTTGCAAATTTCCTATTGAAAGCATGTACCCAACAATTTATCTCAACTTGTATTGCGGTCACATCCCAAGAACCTTTCCCCATACTTGATTTTCTTGTTTATTTTGCTGTTTGAGTACTTGTTACAAAACCCCTTTTGATATTTGACACTTTTGTGTCACCTCTTTTTAATTTACTATGTCTTTTATCGCAATTGTCTTTAACTACGACTAACTTGAATGAAATTCTAATTGGTTATTAATTCTCAAAATTGCTCCCTTGGGACACGACCCCAACCCTTGGTTGGATTACTATATTATTGACGATCGTAGACACTCATATCCTAGGATAGTATCATTGGTCATGATAAGCATCAAGGATAATGTTGAAAAAGATGGAATCCCTCCATGTAAAAAATAGAGAAATGAGAAATGTGAAAGTAGAAAAAGAAAAAAGTTGTTGAAATAAAGCTTGTGAAATGGACAAAAGAAATGGGTATCCAATGAGTCATTCTTAAATGAATATAGGGTGGATTCTGAAAATCATATAGTATGAAAGAGAAGGGAAAAAACTGAAATGCAGGCCATGCTTCATGAAAATAATGTTGATTGGAAAATAAGGGCAAGTCCATGGGTAGAGTCATGCATGTGTTTGTCTTTGGGAGTGTGAGAGTTGCGCTTGATTCCAAAATTTTGGAAATTTGATGAGTTTTGTGTGAGCATGGAATCATTCTTGGTGTGAAGGCATTTGAATGCTTTTGTTGAACTTGAACTTTCATTTAAAGCAAGCATTGTGAGCTTGAGTTCTATTTGATAATGGTTAGTCACTATTTGAAACTTAGAGTGCACAATTGAACATTGCATGAGTAGTTTGAACCTCTTGTGTGTATTCATGTTGAGTCTTGAGTATCACTGTTTGTAGACATGCTTGTTGAACTGATTGATCTTGTGTTTTACTTGAGGACAAGCAAAAGTTTTAAGTTGGATGTGATGATGAATCTAGGATTTTGACTCATTTAGGGCTTGTTATTCATAGTATTAGTGTCCTCGATGCCTATTGTGTGCTCTAAATTGATGCTTATGTGTTGATTCTTAGCTAGAAAGACAAAAGAGCAAGGCAAAGACATTACCGGGAAAAAGAAAGTAGAAAATTTGAACCAGTTGAAGAAAAGCAAGGTTGAGGATGGCCAAGGCCACTCGGCGATTCGCCTAAAGTTACAACATGCCAGCCCTTGGACAAGGGCAACTCGGCGGTGGAACGTGTCCTTCGATGATAGGCCGATTTGATCGGCGAAGGAGTCTCATTCCGCCTAAATTTAAAAATCAATTAGTGAAGATGCAAGCAAAAACGGTGATGAGAAAAGACAAGTGGTGCATCGCCAATCAGGTCGGTGAGCCCGACCTCGATCGCCTAAAATCACAGTACAAAAAGGGTGATGACTCAAGATAAAAAGGAGATGGAGTGGAGCATTTGGCGCATCGCCGAGAAGAAAAATATTGAAAAAGAATGTTGCAATGAAACTTGAGCATGGATAAAAGAAAAGAGGTGTTCCATAAGTCATATAAGAATCTCTGTGCTTGAAAGAACTTAGGGTGGATTGTGAAAATAAAAAAAGAGTGAAAGAAAAGGAGAAGAAGTGAAATGCAAGCCATGATTCATGAAGGTAGAATTCACTAAGCCAAAATGATCATACCTTTACCCTCGGCCCCGTTACAAGCCTTGAAAGACCTTAGTGATCTTGATTGAGTTGAATGTGATGTTGATTGGGCAAGCCTATGGGCAGAATCATGCATTTGTTTATCTTTGAGAGTGCTAGAGTAGATTTTGATTCCTTCATTCTTAAATTTTGATGAGCTCTATGTGGGCATGGAATCATTCTTGATGTGAGGCATTTAAATACTTTTGTTGAGCTTGAATTTACATTTGAAGCAAGCAGTGTGAGCTTGACTTCTATTTGATGATGACTAGTCATAGTTTGAAACTTGTGGTGCACAATTGAATATTGTTTAGGTAGATTAAACCGCATGTGCATTCATGTTGAGTCTCAAGTAACACTATTTGTAGACATCTATGTTGAACTGATTGATCTTGTTTACTTGAGGGCAAGCAAAAGTTTAAGTTGAGAGTGTTGATGAGTCGGGAATTTTGATTATTTAGTGCTTAATATTCAAAGGTATAGTGTCTTCAATGCCTATTTTACGCTCATAACTGATGTTAAAATGTTAATTTGCAACAATGAAGGCAAAAGAGAAAGGCAAGGGCACTACAAGGCAAAAAGGAGTGAAAAGCTGAAAAAGTTGAAGGAAAGGAAAGTTGATACTCGCCAAAGCCACTCAGCGAGTCGCCGAGTGGATCTTCAGCTCGCCTAAAGTTCCAACAGGTAAGCCCATGGACAAGACCAACTTGGCGATAGGAAAAGTATTTTAGTATGTCGGCGAAAGTGTTCGACGAAGCTAATGTAGCTCACCAAATTTTACAGACAGAAGTGGTGCTAGGCCATGTTAAGGAAGCGAGAAGAGGAGCACTCAGCGCCTCCCCGACTAGGCCGGCGAGCCCAAATTACTTCGCCGAATGTTACAGAGCAACTGGTGAAAAGACAACCCAAGAAGGCGATGAAAAGGGGCACAATTAATAGTTTGTGTTTTAATTGATGAATTGTAGTTTAAAATGCAATTCTAGTTGAGTGCTCTAAGCTTGCTTGAGAAAGGAGTACTGGGGTTGAAATTATTGGTTGATGATTGTAGTGATTGTGTTCTTGCGGATTTAGCTTTAGAAAGTGGTTTAAATGCAATCCTGCAAATCTAGCTTGAAAAAGTAGATTGATTAAGGTATTAGGCTGCTAAGTTGTTTGTTGCTTGTCCTGGTTCGATAGAACTCGCTTGATTCATGATAGTTGATTGATAAATTACTATTGCACCTAAAGCCTAACCTACCCACTGAGGTTCAATGACATTTAGTCAATAATAATATCCATTTAGCGAAATTGGCATTCAGTTTATCATACTCCCAAGAAACCCTCTCTACTTGTTTATTTCCGGTTATTTGTAGTTGATAATTGTTTACCCAAATCCCCTAATTTCACATTAATTGTCAAAACCTTCTCATTTACTTTATTTGTTGCAAAATTCTCTATACCTACAAACTATTAGAACACCATTTTACTTCATAATCAAATTCTTTACTGTATCACTCCGTGTGGGATCGACCCCAACTCTTAGTTGGGTTTATAATTGTTAGTGACTACCTACACTTAGAATCGGATGAAGTGTAGTTGAGCATTATCAACCACAAAAGTTTGCAATATGTGTTTAATCAGAAGGATCTAAATCTTTGCCAAAGGAGGTGGCTTGAGTAATTGAAGAATTATGATATGAGTGTTCTCTATCACCCTGTAAAGGCGAACGTAGTGGTGGATGCTCTTAGTAGACTAGCAATGGGTAGTGTTTCTCACATCGAAGATGATAAAAAGGAGTTGGTTCGAGATGTTCATAGTTTGGCCCGGTTGGTGTTCAGTTAGTTGACTCTACTAAAGGTGGGGATATGGTTCACAGTGGTTCAGAATCATCTTTTGTGGCAGAGGTGAAAGCCAAACAAGGTCTTGATCCGACCTTGGTTGAATTAAAGGAAGCATCCCTTAAAAAGTATGTTAAGGCTTTCTCCAAAGGGGAAGATGGAGTACTTAGATATCAAGGTCGTTTGTGTGTTCCCAATATAGATGACTTGAGAGAAAAGATTTTAGCAAAAGCCCATAGTTCTCGATATTCCATACACCCAGGAGCCACCAAGATGTACTGTGATTTGCAAGAGATCTATTGGTGGAATGGGATAAGAAGGATATTGCAGAATTTGTGGTTAAGTGTCCCAATTGTCAATAAGTGAAAGTAGAGCATCAGAAACCAGGAGGTTTTGTAAGGACCCGAGAGCACCCCCTAGTCGTTACCAGCGTATTCGACCTCGAAGAAGTGTTATACAAGCCCTTAGCAATCGTCATAACGTGTATCATAGAATAAAATCACGGAAAATTTAAAAAAATTACTTTGGAAGTTCAACTTCACTTCATATATGAAAAATAGAATCTAACTTCGTCACAATGCACCATCTAGACATAGAAGTATCGATAATGGGACTTAGCCTTACATCAAAATGAAGTCTTGAAAATAGGAAGTACAACAATGTCTTTCAACATAAGCAAAGAACTAAACATAGATGCTAGATCATAGGGTCTTGTCCTCGGACTTGAGGACTCACCAACTTGGGGAAGCAACTCCAAGTGTCTTGAGAAGTAAGCTTGAATCCTCAACGGTCCAAACCTAAATGTTTGGGAAAAAAGGAGAAAATATGGGTTAGTACACACACGTACTAAGAATGGCTACTATGCATAAAAACCATTGAAACATGCATAAAAGGACATTTAGTCAAAACATGAGTTTTACCAAGTAAATCCAATATGTACACAAAGTAAGCATCATAGTCCAACCCAACATAATATCATCTCAACATGTAGACAACCCAAGAAACACTAGTGCAATGCAAAGAATAGAACCCCACCCATAACCCTATTCAAAGCCGAGTATCACATTAAGCAACTTACTTCATGCATACATTCATAAAATCATATTTCATCATAACTTACCATATTCATAATGATCACACATAACATAGCTTTAACATACATAAGTCATAATCTAACACTTGCCTTAGGTGTAACCATTCGTACATAGCTATCTAGGTGCATCCACTAAGCTAGGGTCCTATGTGGGCACATAGTTAAGGGTCAAGGAGATTGCTTCTAGAAACCCTAACTTACTAAACGTGGGGGTTTCCATCTCATGAGACAACACATACCATGGGTAATCCGGACTTGCTAAATGGGAGGAAACCCATGTGGGGAGTCGGACTTACTAAACGTGAGACCCCCATCTCATTTACATGCCCTTTCAGTTCTAAGTATTAAATTCCCTTTTGTAATCATCCTTAGTCATCACATAAGTTCACATTAGCCTTTACTAGACTCTTATGTAGATATCTTACCATAATAGCTCATATGTGTTCATAAGTGAGTAACAATCCTTTCATTTTTAGAAACACTGAGCAAGTGAGTAAACTTTTTCACTTTACATTACATTATAATCATGAGAACTACCTTTCAATCATATAGCAATCATACCATAACATACATACATACATACTTCATATCTAATTAAAGTGTAGAGGGTTAAGGATGAGGAAAGTAGGTCATCAACACCACAACAACACATTAGGTATAGCATCATTACAATCTAACTAATTCACCTTTCATACTTGAGTTCAAAGAAGAACCAACGTTCATAACTTCTTGTCCTTCGTGGGACATCCATACTTCAATTACCCGCAATTCATAATTAATACATAATACAAGGTAATTCATGAAGTAATAACATAATCAATATCAATATAAGCAATTGACATATTCCCTTCATAGCCTTCAAGGCTTCATTCAAAGACTCAACCCTAATTTCATAGAAATTATACATAACCTAAGGTAGAATCATCATACAAACAGGAATTACATAACATCACATTCAATTCATAGCCTTCAATCAATATCCAACACAAACTAGGGTAAGAATTTAGGAAAAGAAGGAGAAACATGGGTCTCATGGAGAATTCTTCAAGAAACCAGCAATACAACATAAATTCATTCATAATTATTCATATAACATCAATCAACGTCAGTTTATAACATCAATTTCACTTTAGAAAGAAGACCCATGTTTTTGGATTGAAACCTAGAAATTGGAGATTTTGAAATTCATCTTGAAGGGGCCTCTTGGGGAAAGGAATCCCAAGAGTGATAAGCAACCATACCTTATTGATGAATTAACCACAAAAATCCGAGTTGAAACCTTGGAGAGTTGGTCTTCTTCTTGAAGCTCCAATCTTCTTCAATAGAGTTCTTCAGCAGAGAGAGAGTAGAAAGAAGGAGGAACTTTAGGTTTAGATCTTTGGGGTTTTGTGTTCGAGTGATAAAAGTGATGTAAATTGACTTTAAAATCATTATATACACGTTCCCTAAAGTACCGTAAATACCCCTCACTTAGTTGGACTCTTTAATGAAGTAAAAATGGATTTCTAATTTCTGCATTTTCGTCGTAGAACAAGTCCGCGACGCAGAGTTGTTCCCTGAAGATATTTTGAATTAAATTTCGAGATAGAAGAGCCTGCGACATGACAGCGTCGCGAACTAAACTTTTGCTCCTTGGGGGAGCTCGTCAGCGATGCACACTTCTTACCTCTAAGTGCAATTTGCATTGCTTGGCCAAGGTTGGGGTCCTCCTCGGGGCCCATTAGGGTGGCCCTGGGGCGTCGTATTCGAACGTTTTGACCTTATAAACATATATTTACCTAATTTAAACCTTTTTACAAGATTATACCATCATACGACACTCCCAAACCTGCCCAAAACCTATGGATACACTAGAACACATTCTTCTCTAGTTTCTGGACGTCGTGGTCGTTTCTTGATGTTTAAACTTTTACTTTTCCAAAACAAGTTAATTACATTACTTTAGGTTTAGAAACATCATTTTAACTATTTTTAAGTAATTATTCATAAGGTGAGGCTGTAACTTAAGTCATAGAATTTCCAGAGTGTTACAATATCCCCCCCTTAGGAACATTCGTCCCCGAATGTCACTTGGACTTCTTCTAGGGAGATAATGAATCAAACTAGCAGCACAACAACCAGTCACATCAACAACATCATATCATCATATCATATAGGAATTTAATCCACAACATCACTATGCTCAAAACTCTTTACTTTACATAAGTATAGGAGGAACTACCTTCTCTATATTCAATGAGCATCAACATATATATTAAGCAATCAACAAGATATTTCTTTAACAAGACAACATCAAGTATGCTCACTACAACTCTCATGAACAAAACATCACACAACATCTATGGGTGCAATTCAACCATGAGAAACATAATTCATGAAAACTCAAAATACAACTTAAGCATGAATTTTCACAAAAATATGCACATACAAGGAAATCATGTCATAATCATCAACACACATGATTTTCAATTTATACCTAATTAAGAGAGACTACTAACCTCAACTATGGCTAGGAGTAGGAGGAAAAAGATGAGGGTAGCGGGACTTCATGTCGGCCTCGGCCTCCCATGTTGCACCCTCAACTAGGTGGTTTCTCCATAAGACTTTCACGGAGGCCACCTCTTTATTCCTAAACTTCTTAACTTGTCGATCTAAGATTTCGACCGGAACCTCTTCATAAGAGAGGATCTCATTCACCCCTAAACCTTCTAGAGGGAGAACGGACATCTGGTCACCTATACACTTCTTTAACATAGAAATATGGAACACCGGGTGAACCGGGGCCAATTCGATGGGTAATTTCAACTCATAAGCGACCTTTCTGACACGCTTCAAGATCTCATAAGGCCCAATATACTGGGAACTAAGCTTCCCCTTCTTACCAAACCTCATCACCCCTTTCATGGGTGAGATTTTCAAGTAGACCCAATCACCTACTTCAAATTCAAAATCTCACTTTCTATTATCGGCATAAGACTTTTGCCGACTAAGAGCCGTTTTCAACCTGTCCCTTATAAGTCAAACTGTTTTCGTAGCCTCATAGACTACCTCGGGACCAAGAAGAGCAAATTCACCTACTTCAAACCACCCAACCGGAGATCGACACCTTCTACCATAAAGTGCTTCAAAGGGTGCCATAGCAATACTCAAGTGGTAGCTATTGTTGTAGGAAAATTCTATTAAAGGTAGGTGGTCATCCCAATTACCTTTGAAGTCAATGACACACGCTCTCAACATGTCCTCTAGGGATTGGATGGTGCGTTCCGCTTGACCATCCGTTTGAGGGTGAAATGTGGTACTAAGTTTCACTTGAGTACCAAGCCCACTTTGGAAAGACCTCCGAAAATAGGAAGTAAATTAGGCACCTCTATTCAAAATAGTCGACAACGGGCCCCATGCAATTTCGCAATCTCCTTAATGTACAACTTAGCATAATCTTCCGCCGAATAAGAAACCTTGACGGGAAGGAAATGGGCTGATTAGTCAATCTATCCATAATGACCCAAATGGAATTATGTTGCCTACGGGTTCGAGGCAAACCTCCACGAAGTCCATATTGATCTCTTCCCACTTCCAAGTGGGGGTATCAATATCTTGAGTTAGACCTCCCGGTCCTTGGTGCTCGGCTTTGACTTGTTGGCAATCTAAGCACCTAGCCACAAAATTTGCTATGTCTCTTTTCATTTCGTTCCACCAATAAATCTCATGTAAGTCGCGATACATTTTGGTGGCCCCCGGATGGATGGAGTATCGGGACCCATGGGCCTCCTCTAAGATTGTCTCTCTTAGGCCATCCATATCCGGCACACATAATCTCTCTTGGTGCCTAAGCACCCCATTTTCTCCTTGAGAGAAAGTTTCTATTGCTTTGTTAAGAACCGACTCTTTTAGCTCCATCAAAATAGGGTCAAGATGTTGCTTAGACTTCACGTCTATAATAACCGATGACTCGGAATTATGACGAACCATGACACCTCCTTTTGGGGAATCTTCAAGTCGGACACCCAACCGGGCTAGCCTATGTACATCACGGGCTAACTCCATTTTCTCTTCTTCCACATGTGACACACTACCCATAGATACATGACTCAAAGCATCCGCAACCACATTTGCTTTTCCGGGGTTGTAAACGACACTCATATCATAATCTTTCAAGAATTCCAACCACCTCCTTTGTCAGAGATTCAATTCTGTTTGGCTAAAATCATATTGAAGACTCTTGTGGTCGGTAAACACATCCACATGTACCCCATAGAGATAGTGTCTCCAAATCTTTAAAGCAAAGACTACGG
>NW_006239116.1:841644-841786 GCF_000226075.1 Solanum tuberosum | reverse complement strand
ACCATTCGAACTTGGACTTCTTTTGAGTTAAGGCCGTTAATGGAGATGTAATAGATGAAAATCCCTCAACAAACCTCTGGTAGTAATCGGCCAAACCCAAAAAACTTCGGATGTCGGAAGGATTCAAAGGTCTAGGCCAACT
>NW_006239116.1:838100-841247 GCF_000226075.1 Solanum tuberosum | reverse complement strand
GGTGCACCCCAATGAGATATACTACGTTGGATGAAACCCTTATCCAACAAATCTTTGAATTGAGCTTTTAATTCCTTCAAATCTGTCGCGGCCATCCGGTAAGCAGAGATTGAAATGGGTTGTGTATCTGGCAATAAATCTATGCCGAAATCTATTTCCCGTTCGGGAGGAATCCTGGGTAAGTCATCGGGAAAGACTTCCGAAAAATCCTTCAATACGGGGATCGACTCCAAAGGAGGAATCTCGGACTCAAGATCCTTGACCCTCACAATATGATAGAGACAACCCTTAGAAATTAACTTACAAGCTTTTAGACATGAGATGATCCTTCCCCTAGGAACAGAATTTCCTCCCTTCCATTCTAAAATGGGCTCATTAGGAAATTGAAACTTCACAATTTGGGTCCTACAATCTATGGATGCAAAACAAGCATGAAGCCAATCCATCCCCAATATAACATCAAAGTCTAACATATCAAGTTCCATCAAATCAACCAAAGTGACTCTATTGGGTAAAGATATGGGACAACCCCTATAAACTCTTTTAGCAACAATGGAATCACTCACCGGGGTAGAAACCGAAAAGGCTTTATCTAAGACATCGGGAAGCATATTAAAATTCATAGCCACTAAAGGGGTTACAAAAGACAAAGTGGCACTGGGATCCAACAATGCATAAACATTAATTGAAAATACTTGTAGCATACCAGTCACAACATCCGAAGAGCTCTCTTGATCACCTCGGGATTGGAGGGCATAGAAGTGATTCTTCTCAGGAGTATCGATATTTGGGACACTTGCTTATTGATATACCGTGAGTTTACGGTATTTCTAATACATTTCACTTACAAGTTGTGTGTGTCTAGGGCCTTTTTATATTGGTTCTGATGTGTTTTTATCATGTTTGCAGGAAAGATGTTCAGGCGCGGAAGTATAGAGACAACTGAAAGAAATGCAGAAGAAAGGCATTCACGGAGGTGATCTACGGACCGTAGGTACATTCACGGTCCGTAGATGATGACCGTAGATCAGCAGGCAAGGTATGGAGGACAAATCAGGGAAATCTGACCAAGTGTGGAACCACGGTGTCCATTGACGGTCCTTAGGTTGATCTACGGACCATACTGTGTATCCGTAGATTGATACTGCGAGGGTTCCAGTACCTGATTTGTGAAAATTCTAAGTATGGAGCTACGGAGGGGATTGACGGACCGTAGATTGATCTACGGTCCGTACTGCTAGTCCGTCGTTTGCTTCAGAGAAGCTGAATTTTGGAAGCTGAAATATTTTCTAAGTCCTGACTGACGGAAGGGTCTTACGGACCGTAGATCCATCGACGGTCCGTAAGTCAATCTCGTGGATTGAAGACGCGTACCTGAACAAACTTTCCTTAATTTGTTTCCCTTTTAATTTAGGATTTGTTTTCTATAAATTAGGCATGTAAACCTGTTTTTGGGGGTTAGACATTATTATTCTAGTTTTACTTTGTGACTTGGGAGATCAATTGGAAAACCTAACAAGTATTGATTTCCTAAGTTCGTTTTGAAAATTTTGGCTTTGCAATTCAAGTTGAATTTCTGGGTTTATTATTCTCTTTACGTAAGTTCATGATTTCTTCATCTAATATTATGAATTGTGTTCTTGCTATTATGGGTAACTAAACTTCACAACTAGGGTTGTGGGATCCATGAGTGATTAACAAAGTATGAATAGTAAATAAGTAATTCTTGAATAGTGTTTTGCATGCATTGATAATTCTTTCACTTAGAAGTCTTTTTAACGAGTGCACGCGTTAGAACTAGCCTTGTTTCTACTAGCCGGACCAAGGAGGTAATCAACAAGAAAAGAATTACCAACATAGATTTAGTGTGATACTATCTAATAGGCTAGTGTCGATTGGTGCGAAGTAATAACTAAGACAAACATCGATTATGATGTCTAATATGAGGTAAAGGTAAGGGTTAGTAAATTATACACACGTAGTCGGACCACGGTGGGGGGTGAAATTCTCTAGATGTCGGACCAAGGATTTAGAGATACCTAACTATAAGTTGGACCAATGTTAACCTTGAATCGATAGATCTAATTTTGGTAGCCCTTTCATAAATGAATGATGAGGTATTCTAGGCTATGTCTTAAACCGATAGACCTAATGTTGGTATCCCTTCAAGATGAGTGTAGAAACTAATGTGATGATAAACCTTGAATTGGTAGACCTAATGTTGGTAGCCCTCTCATGTGTGAAATGATAAACCTTGTATCGGTAGACCTAATGGCGGTGAACTTGTTGAGGATTCATTAAGCTATCCATGTAATATACCTTGATTCGGTAGTCCTAATGGTGGTGGCCCTTTCTTGTGTTATGTACTTTAGGTCGGTAGACCTAATGTTGGTGGCCCTCTCAAGTACAATAATATTAATGTGAATGAACTACTCTATGGGAATGGAGGCTAAGCACCGAGTGGATAAGGTAAGATGGAAACTCTCCCCATGTTAGGCCGGGTTTTAATGAACATCTTCATATCCCATAACTATGTGCCCACATAGGATATTAGCTAGTGGATCCACTTAAGCTAAAATGTTACCGGTTCCACCTTAGGCAAGTAGACTAACCCTTACGATGTGGGACAGTACATCGAATTCCATGTTAGCTCACATGATCTATTTTGGTTAAACGCTTATTCCCATCATGTGAGATGTGCACTATGGTTTCTTGAGAAGTTCTACGAAGTGTAGGTGGTAGTATGGGATGCTATCCATGTATTGCATGAGTAGGCTTTGAGAGGGCTATGGTGAGTTCTCTAATGTCTTAATGACTAATGAATGAAAGTGCTTGAAATGAAACTAATGAAGAATGTTGACCTATATGCTTAATGTGATGATGCATGCTTTACTTGGATGGTATGATGAGTTACTTCCTTCTCAAGACCTATGAAATGTTTATGTTCCTTATGTATGAGTATGGTCTAAATAAGGAGAGGAATGATGGTAAGTTCACTTTTGGTGGCCTTAATGTGGTACTTAGTATGGATGGTGGTATGGGACGCTACTAATACATTGCACAAAGTATAGCTTGGGGTTACCTAAGCTATAAGCTTAATGTGATGAAATGGCTTATAAGTTGATTATGTTCTAATGTGATGAAATG
>NW_006239116.1:832194-837832 GCF_000226075.1 Solanum tuberosum | reverse complement strand
AAGGAGATGAATATTTTATGAGTCCTTATAGTTTCGAGGACGAACTCTTTATTTCCCTTTATTGTCTTTTACTTTTATGTTTTAGAGCTTTTGTATGGGCTATGTCCCAATGTTTTATTGAAAGTGTTGTAGATGGTTTGAGTTGAAGTATAGAAAGACTTCTGCTTGCTTTTATGAAAATGATTTTGATTGTAAAGAAAAGTTTTAAATTCTGTACTATTTTCCTATGCTCTGATGTTCATGAATGTTATGAGGCTTGTAGGAGACTTTTCGGAGTCTTGTACGCCGTGTCACTTTCGGGGTGTAGGCTCGAGTCGTGACAAACATATTATCAGCCCAAGGTTTTTGGGATAGTTTTAGGATGTCTCAAACCACATCTAGTAGAGTTTTGTTCATAGTGTGAAGCGCACCACATTTATGAATATAAGGCTAGGATGTTATGAAATTCTCACTTCTTCATTCTTCAAGTCGTGCCATAGAGTTTAACTCTATAAATTCTCTCTCTTATTCCTTATTCGATGGTCTTTAGGATATGACCACTTGAAGGGCTTATTCTAGATGAAGTGAGGGAGAAAGGTTGGTTGTGATTCCAATTATGGCTATGTGACTTGTTAGATTTGTGGTGATAGATTGTGGTGTTGTCTTTAGAATGAATAAGTTGCATTATCGTTATGTTTAGTTGAGAGCAGAACCTGACTTAGTCATGATGAGTTTAGAGGTATGTTGAAAGAAATAATGTTTAAAAGAATTTGTATAGGCTTGCTCCCAAGGGGGATATAATGTGCTTAGATAGCAAGGTCTTTGAGTATCCTTGGTGTTCATGATTGAGGTTTACTTGAATTTTCACCTTGAGTGGTGTTAGTAAGGTTGTTTGTTAGCAAGAGTTGCTTAATGAGAACCTCCCTAGTTTAGAAGTACCGATTGGGATCTTAAACTGAAAAGTTAAGAAATAGAATGGTAAAGAAGTTTCATCCATGAAAAATGTTGAGGGGTGGTGTCCTAGTAAGGCACCGGTATGTTGATCGTTCCTTGTGCTTGTGAATGTTGTATTAGGGTCGCTATGCTATTTCATGTTAACCTTAGTATGGGTTTACTCTTAAGGGGGAGATGGTATGTTGAATAGTAAGGTTGTTGAGAGTTCTGATATCCTTACCTCTTTCTTTCTATTCCTATTCAAGCTTGAGACCAAGAGTTCCTTGTAGTTTGTTTCATGTTTTGGAGTCATGTGTGATTATGTGTTTACATGGTCTCCTTATGTTATGCATGTTCTTGATGAATTGATGCTTAAATGAGAAAATGATTTTTTATGAATTATGTTCCTCATGTTGACATGCTTTTAGTATGAGTTGTCTATATGCTTCATGAGGTGAATGGTTGAAGACGCCTAAATATGATTTTAGGAGAAATTGCATAATGTGCTTAATGATGTTATGATGAGCATGATTTGCGTTGGAGAAGGTAAATCCTCCAATGAAATGAAGAATATTGAAGTTATGATGCATAATGAGTTTGTAGATGGAGTTCCTACTTTCTTGTGTTGCATTGAGTATGTTTGAAAAGGAGTTGATGTTTCCTCCTAGTTTTATGTAATGTTTATTATGTTGCATGTATGATGGGCTGCTAGTCTTGAGTCGTTATCCCTTAAAGTGATTAAAGTGTTTATCGAGGATGAATGTTCGTAAGGGGGAGATAATGTAACGACCCGGAAAAATAGTAAGTGAAACTAGAGACTAACGAGTTTTGTTTTGAGTTTGACATGAGGTTTTGAGTTATTAAATGATGTCCCGAGCTTAGGTTGAGGGGTTTAGGGGTTAAACGTCAAGGTATTTCTCCCCAAGGACCAACCAACGGGTCCTTGAGGAGGACCCTAAAGCCTAAGCCCCAAGAAACCAAAAAGCTGTAAAAAATATGGTGAGTCGCGGATGGGACCTATGCCCCGTAAGTCCATCCACACCCCGTGGATGGCCTTCGTGGGTCAAGGTTCCAAATGGAGACCCTCAGACCCAAAACACGGACCTGCAGGACGGGGCGTGAGCCCACCTATGGTGCATAGGTCAAGGGTCGTAGGCCACCACTAGTGAGCTGTCTAATCTCGTCCAATTTAGGGGTTAAGTGGTAAATTCCTTTTTAGTTAGTTGAGTTAATGGACGGTTATTATTGATTAATTAAAGTATTTTAAGGGTTTTAGAAGTATTAAAACACCTTTTCCAATTGATTATTTCAAAACACTCCAAAGTTAGAAACTACCTCTCCAAATATTCTCTCTCTAGAGACCACTATTGGAGGTGAAAGATTCAAGCTTTCAAGCTCAAGATCTCACCATTCTCACACAAGTTTTGTGTATTTCTTCCCTAAAAGGTATGGTAGTCTTCATCCTTGATTAAGTCTCATTCAAGGTGCCCCTTCAAAGATGATTTCAAGTATTCAAAATCCCCCAAAATCCTAGGGTTTTCAATCTATGCATGGGCTCAATTCCAAAACGTTTTCAAAGGTCCATATATGATGAATTAGGAATGTACTGTTGAATTAATGATGAATTATGGTGAATTTGTCTTATGAACCCATGTTTCCCCAAAAATCCTAAGTTGTGAATTGAGATTGGGAATTGATTGATCATGAAAGTATGTTGAATTGTTTATGTTTATATTGAATTAGTTATTGAATCATGTTAACTCCCTTATCTAATGTAGTATTCTAGATGTTTGAGTTGATATTGATTCATAGCCTTGGAAGGCAATTTCATAAAGGATTTATGTATGTTTATGATGTGATGTATATGTGCGTGATCTTAAAGAAAGTATTACGATCATGTTTAGAATGCATTTGTGTTATGATTGAAAGTATATTCTCATTAACACTCATGAATGATGATGATGATGATGATATAATGTGAAGGGTTTATATAATGTGAGGTTACATCTTAAATTGGTAAGCGTAAGGCATCCTTTTATTGTATTGATGAATGTGACCTTGAATGTTGTATATTGAATTGGTAGGCTTAGCCATCCCTTTCTTGTATTGATGAATGTGATGTTGAATGTTGTATCTTGAATTGGTAGGCTTAGACATCCTCTTCTTGTGTAATGAATGTGCCTTGACATAATAAACATGGATTTGGTAGCCCTTTCATAAAATAACTAATAAAGTATTGTAAGGCTTGGTCTTGAATCGGTAGACCTAATGTTGGTAGCCCTTTCATGAAAAGTTTATGAATGAATGTAATGTTAAACCTTGAATCGAGAGACCTAATTTTGGTAGCCCTTTCATAAATGAATGATGAAGTATACTAGGCTATGTCTTAAGCTGATAGACCTAATGTTGGTATCCCTTCAAGATGAGTGTAGAAACTAATGTCATGATAAACCTTGAATTGGTAGACCTAATGTTGGTAGCCCTCTCATGTGTGAAATGATAAACCTTGTATCGGTAGACCTAGTGGCGGTGACCCTTGTTGAGGATTCATTGAGCTATCCATGTAATATACCTTGATTCGGTAGACCTAATGGTGGTGGCCCTTTCTTGGGTTATGTAGTTTGGGTCGGTAGACCTAATGTTGGTGGCCCTCTCAAGTACAATAATGTTAATGTGAATGAACTACTCTATGGGAATGGAGGCTAAGTACCGAGTGGATAAGGTAAGATGGAAACTCTCCCCATTTTTGGCCGGGTTCCAATGGACATCTACTTATCCCATAACTATGTGCCCACATAGGATATTAGCTAGTGGATCCACTTAAGCTAAAATGTTACCGGTTCTACCTTAGGCAAGTAGACCAACCCTTACGATGTGGGACAGTACATCGAATTCCATGTTAGCTCACATGATCTATTTTGGTTAAACACTTATTCAATCATGTGAGATGTGCACTATGGTTTCTTGAGAAGTTCTATGTAGTGTAGGTGGTAGTATGGGATGCCATCCATGTATTGCACGAGTAGGCTTTGAGAGGGCTATGGTGAGTTCTCTAATGTCTTAATGACTAATGCATGAAAATGCTTTAAATAAAACTAATGAAGAATGTTGACCAATATGCTTAATGTGATGATGCATGCTTTACTTGGATGGTATGATGAGTTACTTCTTTGTCATGACCTATGAAATGTTTATGTTTCTTATGTATGAGTATGGTCTAAATAGGGAGAGGAAGAATGGTAAGTTCACTTTTGGTGGCCTTAATGTGGTACTTAGTATGGATGGTGGTATGGGATGCCATTAATACATTGCACAAAGTATAGCTTGGGGTTACCTAAGATAAAAGCTTAATGTGATGAAATGGCTTATAAGTTGATTATGTTCTAATGTTATGAAATGGCTTGTATGTTGATTATGCTTGTATCTTATGCCTTTTATGCAAAAGTTCATTAAGTCTTCTCAAATTGGCATAATGCATGGTTTTCAAACCAATTGTCCATTTTAAAGCATGATTTTTGCATGGCTATCATACTTAGTACATTATTTGTGCTAAGCCATATTTCTTCATTTTCTACCAAAGTGTAGGGTTTTGAGATTTGATGTCCTATACTTGGAAGATAGGTTTCTAAGGTGTAAGGAGATGAATATTTTGTGAGTCCTCATAGTTTCGAGGACGAACTCTTTATTTCCCTTCATGTCTTTTACTTTATGTTTAGAGCTTTTGTATGGGCTGTGTCCCAATCTTTTACTTTATGTTTAGAGCTTTTGTATGGGCTATGTCCTAATGTTTTATAGAAAGTGTTGTAGATGGTTTGAGTTGAAGTATAGAAAGACTTCTGCTTGCTTTTATGAAAATGATTTCGATTGTAAAGAAAAGTTTTAAATTCTGTACTATTTTCCTATGCTCTTATGTTCATGAATGTTATGAGGCTTGTAGGAGACATTTCGGAGTCTTGTACGCCGTGTCACTTTCGGGGTGTAGGCTCGGGTCGTGACAAACATGGTATCAGCCCAAGGTTTTTGGGATGGTTTTAGGATGTCTCAAACCACATCTAGTAGAGTTTTGTTCATAGTGTGAAGCGCACCACATTTATGAATAGAAGGCTATTCGATGTTATGAAATTCTCACTTCTTCATTCTTCAAGTCGTGCCTTAGAGTTTAACTCTATAAATTCTCTCTCCTATTCCTTATTCGATGGTCTTTAGGATATGACCACTTGAAGGGCTTATTCTAAAACATTTTCAATGGTTCATATATGATGAATTATTAATGTATTGTTGAATTAATGATGAATGATGGTGAATTTCTCTTATGAACCCATGTTTTCCCCAAAATCCTAAGTTGTGTATTGAGATTGGGAATTGATTGATCATGAAAGTATGTTGAATTGTTTATGTTTATATTAAATTAGTTATTGAATCATGTTAAATCCCTTATCTAATGTAGTATTCTAGATGTTTGAGTTGATATTGATTCATAGCCTTGGAAGGCAATTTCATGAAGGATTTATGTATGCTTATGATGTGATGTATATGTGTGTGCTCTAAAAGAAAGTATTATGATCATGTTTAGAATGTAATTGTGTTATGATTGAAAGTA
Organism: Solanum tuberosum; assembly: GCF_000226075.1. NCBI lineage: Eukaryota > Viridiplantae > Streptophyta > Magnoliopsida > Solanales > Solanaceae > Solanum > Solanum tuberosum. Next base: position 832,320 of record NW_006239116.1, on the reverse strand, counting down.
TATTCTCATTAACACTCATGAATGATGATGATGATGATAGAATGTGAAGGGTTTCTATAATGTGAGGTTATATTTTGAATTGGTAGGCTTAGGCATCCTATTCTTGTATAAATGAAAGTAATATGG
>NW_006239116.1:830094-831061 GCF_000226075.1 Solanum tuberosum | reverse complement strand
TATGAATGAATGTAATGTTAAACCTTGAATCGGTAAACCTAATGTTGCTAGCCCTTTCAAAAATGAATAATGAAGTATTCTACTCTATGTCTTGAACCGGTAGACCTAATGTTGGTAGCCCTTCATGATGAGTCTAGAAACTTGTTGCTAGCCCTTTCAAAAATGAATAATGAAGTATTCTACTCTATGTCTTGAACCGGTAGACCTAATGTTGGTAGCCCTTTCATGTGTGAAATGATGATCCTTGTATCGGTAGACCTAATGGTGGTGGCCATTTCTTGTGTAATGTACTTTGGGTCGGTAGACCTAATGTTGGTGGCCCTCTCAAGTACAATAATGTTAATGTGAATGAACTACTCTATGGGAATGGAGGCTAAGCACCGAGTGGATATGGTAAGATGAAAACTCTCCCCATTTTCGGCCGGGTTCCAATGAATATATTCCTATCCCATAATTATGTTCCATCATAGGATATTAGCTAGTGGATCCACGTAAGCTAAAATGTTACCATCTCTAACTTAGGCAAGTAGACCAACCCTTACGTTGTCGGATAGTACATTGGATTCCATGTAAGCTCACATGGTCTATGTCGGTTAAACTCTTAATCCCATCATGTGAAATGTGCACTATGATTTCTTGAGAAATTCTTTGAAGTATGGGTGGTAGTATGGGATGTCATCCATGCATTGCACGAGTAGGCTTTGAGAGAGCTATGGTGAATTCTCTAATATCATAATGACTAATGAGTGAAAGTGCTTGAAATGAAACTAATGAAGAATGTTGACCTATATGCTTAATGTGATGATGCATGCTTTACTTGGATGGTATGATGAGTTCCTTCCTTCTCAAGACCTGTGAAATGTTTATGTTCCTTATGTATGAGTATGGTATAAATAGGGAGAGGAATGATGGTAAGTTCACTTTTGGTAGCCTTAATGTGGTACTTAGTATGGATGGTGGTATGGGA
>NW_006239116.1:796216-828115 GCF_000226075.1 Solanum tuberosum | reverse complement strand
TCGGAGTCTTGTACGCCGTGTCACGTCCGGGGTGGAGGCTCGGGTCGTGACAAACATGGTATCAGCCCAAGGTTTTTGGGATGGTTTTAGGATGTCTCAAACCACATCTAGTAGAGTTTTGTTCATAGTGTGAAGCGCACCACATTTATGAATAGAAGGCTATTCGATGTTATGAAATTCTCACTTCTTCATTCTTCAAGTCGTGCCTTAGAGTTTAACTCTATAAATTCTCTCTCCTATTCCTTATTCGATGGTCTTTAGGATATGACCACTTGAAGGGCTTATTCTAAAACATTTTCAATGGTTCATATATGATGAATTATTAATGTATTGTTGAATTAATGATGAATGATGGTGAATTTCTCTTATGAACCCATGTTTTCCCCAAAATCCTAAGTTGTGTATTGAGATTGGGAATTGATTGATCATGAAAGTATGTTGAATTGTTTATGTTTATATTAAATTAGTTATTGAATCATCTTAAATCCCTTATCTAATGTAGTATTCTAGATACTTGAGTTGATATTGATTCATAGCCTTGGAAGGCAATTTCATGAAGGATTTATGTATGCTTATGATGTGATGTATATGTGTGTGCTCTAAAAGAAAGTATTATGATCATGTTTAGAATGTAATTGTGTTATGATTGAAAGTATATTCTCATTAACACTCATGAATGATGATGATGATGATAGAATGTGAAGGGTTTCTATAATATGAGATTACATCTTGAATTGGTAGGCGTAAGGCATCCTTTTCTAGTATTGATGAATGTGACCTTGAATGTTGTATCTTGAATCAGTAGGCTTAGGCATCCTTTCCTTGTACTGATGAATGTGATCTGAATGTTGTATCTTGAATTAATAGGCTTAGGCATCCTCTTCTTGTGTAATGAATGTGCCTTGACTTAATGAACATAGAATCGGTAGACCTAAAGTTGGTAGCCCTTTCATAAAATGACTAATGAACTATTGTAAGGCTTTGTCTTGAATCGGTAGATCTAATGTTGGTAGCCCTTTCCTGAGGAGTCTATGAATGAATGTAATGTTAAACCTTGAATCGGTAAACCTAATGTTGCTAGCCCTTTCAAAAATGAATAATGAAGTATTCTACTCTATGTCTTGAACCGGTAGACCTAATGTTGGTAGCCCTTTGTACCTTGAATCGGTAGACCTAATGGTAGCCCTTTCATGTGTAACAATGTACCTTGAGTTGGTAGGCCAATGGAATCCCTCTCATGTGTTATAATCTTAAAACAAAATGAACTACTCTATGGGAATTTAATGCTTAGCACCAAGTAGATATTATGGGGGTGCAAGCTCTTCCTATATTAGGTCGGGTTTCTAGTAACAACCTCCATATCTCATAAATATGTTCCCACATAAGATATTAGCTAGTGGATCCATCTAAGCTAAAATGTTACCCGTTCTACCTTAGGCAAGTAGACCAACTCTTTTCGGTGTGGGACATCACAACGGATTCCATGCTTTGCTAACATGGGCTATACCGGTTAGGGCTTATTCCATCATGTGAGTTATGTTCTATGGTTACTCAAGTGGTTTTATGAAGTATGGGCGGTAGTATGGGATGTCATCCATGCATTGCACAAGTAGGCTTTGAGAGGGCTATGGTGAATTCTCTAATATCTTAATGACTAATGAATGAAAGTGCTTGAAATGAAACTAATGAAGAATGTTGACCTATATGCTTAATGTGATGATGCATGCTTTACTTGGATGGTATGATGAGTTACTTCCTTCTCAAGACCTATGAAATGTTTATGTTCCTTATGTATGAGTATGGTCTAAAGAGGGAGAGGAAGTATGGTAAGTTCACTTTTGGTGACCTTAATGTGGTACTTAGTATGGATGGTGGTATGGGACGCTATTTATACAATTCACAAAGTATAGATTAGGGTTACCTAAGGTGAAAGCTTAATATGATGAAATGACTTATATGTTGATTATATTCTAATGTGATGAATGGCTTGTATGTTGATTATGCTTGTATCTTATGCCTTTTATGCAAAAGTTCATGAAGTTTTCTCAAATTGGCATAATGCATGGTTTTCAAACTAAATGTCCATTTTAAAGCATGATTTTTGCATGGCTATCATACTTAGTATATTATTTGTGCTAACCCATATATCTTGATTTTCTACCAAACTGTAGGATTTGGCGATTTGATGTCCTATACTTAGAAGATAGGTTTCTATGGTGCATGGAGATGAAGATTAGATGAGTCCTCATAATTTCGAGGACGAACCCATTATTTCCCTTTATGTCTTTTACTTTATGTTTAGAGCTTTTGTATGGGCTATGTCCCAAGTTTTATTCAAAGTGTTGTAGATGGTTTGAGACAAAGTATAGAAAGTCTTCTGCTTGCTTTTATGAAAATGATTTCGATTGTAAAGAAAAGTTTTAAATTCCACACTATTTTCCTATGCTCTTATGTTCATGAATGTTATGAGGCTTGTATGAAACATTTCATAGTCTTGTACGCCGTGTCACTTTCGGGGTGTAGGCTCGGGTCGTGAGAAACCATGAGGTTAAAAATGCAGAATTTCGGAATGGGATCCAGCTCTTAGCTCAGAGTGTGGCCAATCAGAACAATCAGCAGGTCCCAGCTCCTATTAACACAAATGGTGGATCAGCTGTAGCTAGGGTTCGAGTGTTTGTTTGGATGAATCCGCCTGAATTTCTAGGGTCGAAGGTTGGTGAGGACCCACATAACATCATTGATAAGGTTAAGAAAATCCTTGGAGTAATGCAAGTGACTGGAATTGAGAGCATTGAGTTAGCATCCTATCAACTAAAGGATGTGGCTCATATATGGTTCACTCAGTGAAAAGATAACAGGAGTGCAGATGCAGCTCTTGTGGCTTGGGATTGTTTTACTGGAGCTTTCTTAGATAGGTTCTTCCCAAGGGAATTCAAAAGAAGCTAAGGCACAAGATTTTATGAACTTGAAGTAGGGTTCTATGTCGGTCGAAGAGTACGGGCTGAAGTTCACCCAGCTCTCCTGGTATGCTCCACACAAGGTTGCTAATCCAAGGGCACAAATGAGTAAGTTCTTGTTTGGGGTATCCGATCTGGTGAAGACTAATTAACGCTCAACTACACCTCATCTGATATTAGGTGTAGACGATCGCAATCTAGTATAAACCCAACAAGTGAGTTGGGGTCGATCCTACAAGGAGCGGTACGATTTTGAATTCAATTATGAAGTTATAAACGCGATTTAAATGGTTGTAGGAATAGAAATTATCAGAAACTCTTAATTAAATCAAAAGGTTTACATAACTGTCAGGTGAGGGATTTTTATATCAGTCAGCAATCACAACAATAACAATCAACAAGAGTAATCAAATGAGTAAGAGGTACTTGGAGGAATGACCGACCAATTGCCAATTCTTGTTAAATGGGTGCTAGGTGATTACTAAAAGTTACTAAATCCTCATGGGTAGGATGGACCTTTGTGTGATCGTGAATACTCCCTCTAGTTGCATGTGTGATAGTGAATACTCCCTGTTTTCATAACTGTCGTATCTAGAAAGCTTGGGAAACTAGATCCATCATTTGGAGCTGACAAAGTCACAATTCCATCGCCCAACAAAAGGAAAAACAAACCAAGTAGAGATAGGTGTAATTCCATATCATGATGCAACTATATTTTCCAATAGGTTGTTTTTTTCTTCTATGTTTTAATGTTTCTACGAGTCATGTTGTTATATATAAGTATTTAACTTCTGCTTTAATCATAGGTCCTATGATATTTCGTGCTAGGCTATTCTTATTATAATGGCTATTGTTATAATCTAATGTTGCCATTATAGAAGCCACAAACTTTATCTGATATATTTCAGGCAAAAACAGAAGGATTTATCATTTATACTATACACTATGAAAGAATTCAATCTCAGCTATGTCACCAACACATTACAAGTTTAGTTCTTATAATCCGCGTTTTCCAAAGGAAAACACCGGTGCATGATAAGAGTCTGTATTCCAGATCCATAATGAGACATTAAGGTACTAATTTAGGAAACAGCAGACAAGATGTAAATATAGTATGCGTTAAATAAATAACTCCATTTACATAGATTAAAGCAGACAGTTAAGCAACCTGATGGGAAAGAAGTAAAAGACTACATTATAACACTTTTGCTGCTCGTTCCAGACAAAGGTGAGCAGACACAAGTTGATCAGAAGCATTACAACATGGGAACTGGAATTTCAAACTCTAAAACAAATCAGCAACATATAACTTCCGTATCTAGAAATCTTGGGAAACTATATCCATCATTTGGAGCTGACAAAGTCACTACTCCATCGCCCAACAAAAGGAAAAACAAACCAAGTAGACATAGGCGTAATTCCATATCATGATACAAATATATTTTCTATTAGGTTGTTTTTTTCTTCTTCGTTTTAATGTTTCTGCGAGTCATGTTGTTATATATAAGTATGTATCTTCTGTTTTAATCATAGGTCCTGTGATATTTCATGCTAGGCTATTCTGATTATAATGGCTATTGTTCTAATCTAATGTTGCCATTATAGAAGCCACAAACTTTATCTGATATATTTCAGGTAAGAACAGAAGGATTTATCATTTATACTATACTCTATGAAAGAATTCCATCTCAGCTATGTCACAAACACATTACAAGTTCAGTTCTTATAATTCGCGTTTTCCAAAGGAAAACACCAGTGCATGATGAGATCAGACTGTATTCCGGATCCATAATGAGACATTAAGGTACTAATTTAGGAAACAACAAACAACATGTTAATATAGTTTGCGTCAAATAAATAACTCCATTTACAAATAACAAAGCAGACAGTTAAGCAACCTGATGGGAAAGAAGGAAAAGACTACATTATAACACTTTTGCTGCTCATTTCAGACAAAGGTGAGCAGGCACAAGTTGATCAAAAGAAAATACAGCAACATTACAACATGGGAACTGGAATTTCAAAATCTAAAACAAATCAGCAACATCACGTGCAAGTAGGTAAGAATGTTATTATTTCTACTCACAATAATTACATTGAATTAGATGAACAAGATCAATCCAACAACCAAGGAAAAAAAAGAAAATCAACAGGTTAAAGACACTCCTACTAAGTAGAACCAACTTACACAGGAGGATGGAGGTGATAAATCTGCCCAACAGAACTATTCAACTCATTAGATCTTAAAAGAATACAGAGTAAAAATAGTATTACCTGATTCATCAGTATGTTGAACCTCAATGACACTAATTGATTCCATGTGTAGAAGATTTTTGTGGACAGGTGGAATTGATGTGTCAAAGAAGGCTTTAGTGGCTTGGGAAGTATTGTGTTGGCCAAGGACTGCAGGTGGCTTTAGTGATGCATATGACTCAATTATCAATAAGAAAGTTGTATGAAAGATTGAGGGGGTAGTATCAAAAGGTGTAGTGGAGGAGAATTCTATGCAATAACCTTGGTGCTCCGAAATGATTTTTCATACTATATTTAAACATAAAAAACAGGATGCTGATCGGAGATAGAGTTGGAAGATGGTGTGGTATCGATAACCTGGAATGCCCATTTTGTGAAGATGCGAACGAGAATACTGATAACCTATTTTACGTATGCACATATGCCTCTATGGTTTGGGGTAAAATCTTGTGTTGGCAAGTAATTACTAGCTAGGGGGAATATGCATTGGACATAAGAGCTAAATTGGGCGGTAAACTAATATCAATGATCCAAGTGAATGTAACTAATATCCTGAATGAGTAGTGTATTCCAAACATACATTTTATTTAAATGAGCAAGCATGCAATAGGTTGCTGTAAATACAATGTCAGCAGATCTGTCTACATGATTTTTTTCTATTTGTACTTTAATTAATTATTTCTTCCCTTATTATACTGTCCTTATGGGTAATAGGTGTTGTACTTCCATTGCTTTTTTTTTCCTTCAGAATATGGTATTTCCTGTGGGATCTTGTTGTCATTTTACCGTTACTGTAATCAGACTCTTGAAGGTGTGGCATCAACACTTGATGGGATGCTATGCTATCAGAATTGTATCTATGCTATCAGAATTGTATGATTGCAGTTAGTTTTCGTTCTTTGAATTAGGAATGTGTTGCTTGTTCTACACTTTGGTACTTATTCTTATGGGAATAAAGTACAGATGTGAAACACACTATCAAGGATATGGGAACAAATTATACATGTCCACCTATAGGTATTATAGAAAACTTCAGATCCTCCTTCAAATAACTTACTTTAATTTTGAGAACTTGAATAGCTTACTCTTTATTCCAGGAAAAAAACCTCATTCTTCCCTTTCGTCAAAAGCTCCAAACACTTTCAGGGGAGGAAAAGTGAAGGACAGGTACTAGTCAAGCAAATCATACAAGAGATACATGGGCGAGGCTCAATGCAGGACTGATTTATAATGATCACTTAGTAAATAAAATTTTTACTTACCAAAAAAAATAATTCCAAGCATTCCATTCTAGGCGATAAGAAAAAGGGAATAAGAACACTAGGTCTGGGACTGAATAACCTAAATTCTGAAAGCCACACGTCCAAACACTAAAGGCATACTCAAAAACATAAAAATAAGTACTTATAGAGGTTTTTAACATAATTCAATTTGGAGAGCTTGTTTATGAATTTTATTGTCATTATTCTAGTGTGTTGTATCAGTCTCCTCGAAGGTTCATTCAGCTAAATAATCTGAAAGTCACTCGCCTTAATATATTAACAACTACACTTAGTATAACAGCCAGACACCTTAATCGATTAACAGAGGAATCGATTCAAAATAGTAGCAACAAGAGATCAAAAACACAAAAACGATACTTTAGGAATCTCAAATTACTTGGAAATCACAGTAAATACCTAAATATTGATCAGCTCGTCAAGTGTATTTTCTGTTTTCTTCCAGTTAATGCGTAAATATAATGAACATAATCGAAAATAAACTATAGGGTTAAATTCTCAACGACAGAGCAATAGAAACATGATAGAAACAGGGGAGTGGAGGGGAGCGACCAACCAACTTAAGAGTTTCGTTGTTCTTTGACGTAGTTGCTGCGATTGAATTATAGCTGCTGGAAGTAGCTGCTTCGATTCAGAATACGTTGTTGGAAGGTCGCTGCTGCTATGAATATATGTTGTTGGACGTTGTAGCTCTAATCGATTTAGGATGAGGAATCCTTATGTGCTTAGGAGATCTTTTTAGGAATATTTTCCTTATTAGAAGCGTATAGAGCGTTTTTTTATTAATGTATTCCTTATTGATGAGGATTTCTTATTTTCCAGAAATTGGAGAATGGCGGGGAAAAAATTAAATAAAGAGCGGGAGTTTTAATTTCAGAAAATAAAAAAAATCTTTTAGCGGCTATTTTTAGGAATTGCTACTAAAAGTGTACATATTGCTGGCCATTAAACATTAGCCGCTAATATTTTGGCTCACATGAATATATTAGCGGCAATTCGCTTATTGCCGCAAAACAATTGTCGCTAAAGTTCATTTTTGTAGTAGTCATCATACCTACTATCTCTCCATGGGGTGCTTTAGTGTTGTTTGTGAAAAAAAAAGACGGTTCTCTCAGAATGTGCATTAACTATCACTCGTTGAACAAAGTCACAATCAAGAATAAGTACCCCATCCCCAAGATTGATGACTTGTTCGACCAACTTCAGGTTGCTAGTTTCTTTTCCAAGATAGACCTCAGATCTGGCTATTATCAACTCAGAGTTAGAGTAGTGACATTCTGAAGACAACCTTCAAGACTCGGTATGGTCACTTTGAATTTGTAGTTATGTCTTTTGGACTAACAAATGCTCCTGCAAATTTCATTGACTTAATGAACAGGGTGTTCAAACAGTATTTGGTCTTTGTCACGACCCAGGGGTACCCCCTAGATGTAAAAAGGCGTATAAGACCCCGAGAGGCATCATACAAACCACTTAGCATATAATAACATAGAGTAATAGAAAATGGTGCGAAAATTTAAAACATTTCAACACAATCTAAGTCTTTTATAAAACGAGCGGAAGTCTAACATATTTGTCTCAAACCATCTAAAACAACATGAATTAAGTCTTGGGTCACAACCCATACAATAGTCCAAGACATAAAGGAAAAGCATAAATGAAAGTGGTGATCACATCCTCCAACACAATGAGCACTCACCAAATCTTCACTTCCTTGATCAACAACGAAGCTAGCCACGAGTGTGAGAATCTATATCGTTGGACCCTACATTTGATAAGAATGTAGGCAAGAGTATGCGTTAGTACAATCAAGTACTAAATATGTTGGCTAGCACAAACAACATAAAATAAGCATTAGTCATCATAGGACATAAGGCATAAGCATAGTCAAAGCATAATAAACATCATAATAAAAGAGAAATACTCTCTTAAGTTGCCTTACTTAACCTTAGCCAAAACTTGGGTCATCCGCTTCTAATCAAGCTCACATCATGGAAGGCATATCTAGGAACACTCCAATCACATCATGCTTATAACATAATTACATTACTCATGATTACTTTTTAAATACATAGGGATTCCCCTCAAGCAGTTCACATGGTGCCCTATCCACGATACCCACCTACTGGGCGTGGGTCCAACCACGGGGCATGGTTGGCCCTCGTGGGTGACACCTGAAACTTCTCTAAAAGCTTCCATTTTACCTCTTTCGAATCCAGGGTGTTACACTATCTCTCCATTGGGATCATTCGTCCTCGAATGAGATTCTAAGAACCTTTCTAAATGAAAAGACTCAAGACTAACATCCCATCATGCATGCAATTTATCTAAATGCACACAACTGAGGACGAATTTCATCTTCAAACTAAACATACTCAATGCACCATAAGGAAGTAGGAACTACATCTAACAACCCAATATACATGAAATTTATAGATTTCTTACATTCAAGGAAGAACTGCCATCTCCAAACTTAAAAGCATGCTCAACACAATCTCATGCAGCCTAAATGCAATCAACACTCAAAGCACATATTCAAGTAGGAAATCTCCACTCCGAGCTAAGGCATGTTCAACAATTTATCTCATGAAGTTTATGAGCAACTCATACTCAATACCAAGAATGATGAGGAAAATAATGCACAAAAGTCATTTTCTTTCTAAACTTAAGCTTTTCATGAACATGCAAAATCTAAGGAAATCATGAAAACACATAAAACACACATGACTTCAAACATAAACAAACCAAGAGGAACTCATTACCTCAAGCTAGAATAGGAGAAAAAAGATGAGGATGCCGGGACATCATATCGGCTTCGGCCTCCTAAGTAGCACCCTCAACTAGATGGTTTTTCCATAACACTTTCACGGAATCATCTTGAGTTGTTAAGTTTATCTTTCAGTTATTACTAAACTCTTAGTATGTTTTATATATTCAGACTAGTTGGGGTTTTACCCATTTTCAGTTATCCATTGTTTTAGCTTCCGCATAGTACATATTTTATATGCTTGATATATGCCAGACACAGGGTTAGCTTGGGGTCATTCGTGATCCTAGATCCCGTGTTACGTCAAAGGGGTAGCCTTGGGGCGTGACAATTAGGATGGTGTTGCAAAGAGACATGATCTGCTCTTCTTCTCCTTTACCAACTTAACGAAGCTGGTGCTTAATTTCACATCATCTTCACCTTCTATAAAGTCAAAATGTAATTAGATCAACAATTTTTTGGGGCAATTTGATATTTGAAGTGATCAAGATTCTGAATTTCATATATGACACTCGAGTTTTGTTCTCCATTATTAAAAGCAAAAGTCTCATGTCGCCACCATTTCTTGCAGATTCAATGAGAAAAGAAATATTTCAATTGATAATTTTTTAATATAAAATCAAATGAAAAATAAATTAATAAAGTTGCTAATAAAAGGGTCTGCATAATGCCAAGTATTGTTGCCAAAAAGAATTCACAATAATATTTTAGATGTATCACAGAATGAAGAGATTTTTTTTAATGTTTGGTGATTTAAGGAGTTTTGCTGAGAGTAGTATGAATTACACATATTTTTGTATGAATTCTGTTAATTTTTTTGTCAAATTTTAACAAAAGGATGAAAATTGTTAAGTTTAAAATATTAGAAGGATGTTATTTGTTATGAAGAATAATTTAGGGATGTAATTTAAATTAAGGATATAGTTTAAAAATGCTTTTGGTAAAAAAAACTCACAGAATGACAATAGTTTTAGCCCTATCGACACATTATTTTGGGTGGTCAGGCCAAGCAAGCAAGCAAGGGTGGTCACAATGTTGCCATTGCGTGGCCATCGCGGCATTGTCTTGTCTCCTAATTTCCCCAAATCTCTTACTTGCATTGCTTCTATCGTTCTTCCATCTTATTATAATAGACAATACAGTAGTAGTCGCCACAAGAAAGAACATTGTATTTTAGTCCAACACTCCAACAACCGTCCCTTTTGTTCACGTCTTCTTCCCCGTCCGCTCTCCTCTGTAATGGGATCCCTATCGCCCCTCGACGACCCTCTGCCCTACCCAATTGCTCGCCGTGATGAATCTGTTAGAGATAACTTTCATGGAGTTAACATTCCTAATCCTTATCGATGGTACAATTTTACAAGATTTAACTCAATTAGCATGCTCTAAATACTTTATATGCTCTTCTCTCTTTCATATCACAATATTCTTTTGCTAATTTCTTGACTTGGGTACGAATATAGCACAACATTCATATCTCCAACTAGTTTAGATTAACGCATAGTTGTTTTTGTCATGACTTTCTTTGGTTAATTTTGATTTCGTTGGTTTTGAACATCTTCATTAGCCAGTTTTCTTTCCTAAACTTTTCACTTGGATCTTGATATAGTGGAATGGAGGATTTAAATAGCCTACCCAACTAACTTGGGACTGTGGCAGAGGCTGTTGTTACTGTTATTGTTTTGCTTTGGTAAATTTTGATTTGTTTTGTCCATTGAACCTTTTGATTAGGCTTGAGGATCCCGACTCAGAGGAGACCAAGGAGTTTGTGGAAAAACAGGTGAATCTAACGGACTCAGTTCTCAAAACTTGTGAGACAAGAGAAAAGCTAAGGGAAAATATCATGGAGTTGTATGATTTTCCTAAATATGAAGCTCCTTTTAGGGCAGGAGATAAGTACTTTTTCTTCCACAATACAGGACTACAACCCCAAAAAGTCCTTTATGTGCAGGTCTGCAGACATTCAATTTTTATTCCCTCTAGCCCCTTTTGGTCGTTTCTATTCTATTGAAAATAGAGGAAATGATATAGATGATTGGTTTAGCCAACTCTAACTGATCTGGAATTGAGGCATAAGTTGATTTACTATGTCTTATTGTTTGGTGTTTTAGGATAGCTTGGATGGAGAACCAGAGGTCTTGCTTGATCCAAACACACTTAGTGAGGACGGGACAGTTGCACTGAGTATTTGTTCCATCAGCGAGGATGCTATGTTTTTGGCATATGGAATTAGTTCGAGCGGTAGTGATTGGGTGACTATTAAAATTATGCAGGTTGTTGATAAGAGTGTCGAGCCTGATGTATTGTCGTGGGTATGTTTTTGGAAAGATGATAAATTTTGATTATGGTGGACATAGTTCAGTGCATGCAGTTCTGTATTTCAAATGTAACTATTTCCTCACAGGTTAAGTTTTCTGATGCTAGCTGGACCCATGATAGCAAAGGTTTTTTCTACAGCCGTTATCCCGCACCCAAGTGAGTATTGAAAGCTATATTTTCATTAGAAATCTGTTTCATATTCAAGTATGATTTGACGATCGTGATTTCCTGTATGTGTCTGGTGGATGATCTATACCAATTGAGTGCAATTTTAGGTCACGTGATATCACCTATATAATCCTATCCGATGTAATGTTATCTGCTGGCTAATTCTCCACTAAGCTCAGTAGGTTTGTTGTAATACATATTGTGCTACTATCTGCTGGTATGCTATAATTGTAAAGGTATAAATATACAAACAGAACCTTAAATCTGTTTCATACTAAAGGTATAAATATGTCATAGTAAAGGTATGACATATATTTCTGAAAAATATGTCTGTTTTTTCTAGTTAAAGAGGCTTTCGTAATTTTTCTATGGTTCTAAATTTTGGAGCGTGTCTTGCTTCATAGAGATGGAGAAAGTTTGGATGCTGGGACAGAGACACATTCCAATTTATACCATGAAGTCTATTATCACCGCTTGGGTACTGATCAGTCCGATGATATCTTGTGCTGGAAAGATCCTGAAAATCCGAAGTGTACGCGTTCAGCTTCAGTTACAGAAGATGGAAAGGTTTAATGCAGACTCTTCTAATCTGTTGCATAATTATTGTGTGAGAATTATGGTACCTCCAAATTCCAAAGTAATATCAATATTTTGTTTATTCCAAAACCCTGGTAAAATAGATGTGGGTCTTGGAAAGATAAAGATACATTAAAAACCATCAATAGTCATCCATTCATAGTTTAGTCTAAAATGCCCTTAAACTATGTGAAATTGAACAAAAGTGTCATCCGTTAATAGTTTGGTCTTAAAATGCCCTTACCATTAATAGTTTGGTCCAAAAATGCCCCTACCACTAAAAGTTTGGTCCAAAAGGGCTCCTGTTGTTACTAAATGGGTCAACAATGCCATTTTTATTAAAAAAACACATCTTTTAACTAATAAAAATATTACTTTTGAATAACCCTATTCTTGTTTTCTTTCTTTTAAAATAACTTTAACTGTTAAAAATGTAGAAAATAATTGTTTTTCTTCCTAATCTCATTTTATCAATTAAAATAGAATAATATCATGTACCTTTTTAACGAATAATATAGGTCGTATTTAGAAGATCATAGGTGACTCAATCATTAATTTCATTTAGATAATGATAAAACGAAATTCATAATAAAATAGGATTTTTCTTTTAAAGAATTTTTTGGATTGAAGTAGGATAAAAATTTGCTAATAAAAAAATTATTAATAGAAAAAGAATGTGTTTAAAAAGGAAAAAGAGTTATTTGAAAAAAAGCATGTTTGACCAATTAAGTAACAATAAGGGCATTTTTGGACTGAGCTATTGACGGCATAGACATTTTTAGACAAACTATTAATTGAGGGTATTTTTGTTCAATTTCACATAGTTCAAGGGCATTTTGACCCTTTTCTGCATTAAAAAATAAAAACTATCTGGAACAGGTATACATTGATAAGTATCACTCGCATGGATGTAATGTGCTTCTTGAAAGTGTCTGGGGTGATTAGTCATCTTGTTTCTTTGCCTAGAGTATAAGGTGTCCTACTTGCCATTTAATGAAATTTTACTCTATGCCGCTAAGGTGTGGACTCTGGTAAAGCAAGATGGTACTTATAAGAAGAAAGACAGAGAAAACTTCCTGAGAAGGTTCTAAGAGGGCTGCTATATGATAGACTATTAGTAGTCAAAGTACTACTTTCTTAAAGGCTTTTTGTCAGGATTATTGTGACACTAGGAGCACTTGGTTGAAAATGTTGATAATCTTCCTCCCATATTAGTGATTGTAAATTGGAATTTAAGTGAGGCTTTGTAAATTGATAGAATTTAGTTCGGGGATGCTTAGAAGCTCTTCATAGGCAACTCCCATTTTTAGGTTTTACTTTTTGTCTTCCTTTCATTTATGAAGTTCTTGTTGTTTGCAGGTTTTACTTAGGTTTTAGCTTACCCAATCCCAAAAAAAAAACGTTCATCCTGTATAGAGTCTAACTTTCCAAAAAAATATTGCTTACTGACTATGTTTATATTTCCTATATCCCGTTGCAGTATGTTCTCCTGTATACTTATGAGAACTGTGATCCAGTCAACCAAGTTTATTACTGTGATTTATCTGCACTTCCTGATGGGGTTGAAGGTTGTAAGGGGAGAAGTGAATTGCTACCCTTTATCAAGCTTGTTGATAACTTTGTTGCCTCTTATGAGTATGTTGCAAATGATGGCACTGCTTTCACTTTTCGGACCAATAAGGATGCTCCCAAGTATAAGTTAGTCAGAGTAGATCTGAAAGAGCCTTATTCTTGGTCTGATATCATCCAAGAAAATGAAAAGGATGTGCTTGAATCAGCTGTTGCTGTCAATAACAATCAACTTGTTGTGAGTTATCTGAGTGACGTGAAAAATGTTTTGCAATTGAGAGATCTGAAAGCAGGAGCACTGCTTCATCATTTACCCATTGATATTGGCTCAGTGTCTGGAATTTCTGCTCGCCGCAAAGACGACACTATTTTTATTGGATTTACAAACTTCCTAATCCCTGGAATTATATATGAGTGTAATCTCAAAGAAGAGGTTCCAAATTTGAAAGTATTTCGAGAAACTGTTGTCCCCGGCTTTGATCATACTGATTTTCAAGTTAATCAGGTGAATGTAGATTTTTTGTCACAATTATGCTTTTGTTTTTTTTATAATGCTTGAACTTGTGTTTTTATGATCTTTTCTTCTATCAACATTTAGTCCTGGCCATAGTGCAGACCTCTGATCCGTTTTATAAATGAAAATTTTGTTCATGATTTTTCCCATTGAATCAACCCATTTTTCGAAATTAGTTTAACCTGAAATGTCTAAACTAAAGTAGAAGATTTATACTTTCATGTACACTCATTTTGGATCCTACGTCTAAACTAAATTACAGGATTATTAGTTCTGATATTTGATAATTTCATTTTGTTTAAAAGTTGATTGATTTTGAACCATACCTTCATGCATCTCTTTTCCAAACTTCAATTCACTTGGTGTAATTAGCTACCTTTGATCTTCTTGGCAGAAAATATATACCTGAACTTTTTCCAAATATGTGAAGGGTAAAATACTTATTATATAACTGGGTGAACATGTCATCCATTTGAGACAAGAAATTTTGCTGGGCATAGCAGTGGACTTATGGATTCCTCTACTTTTGGTTATAAGTACTTACTCTGCAGTGCACAGAGGCAAATGCCATTTAGTGAAAACAAGTTCACACATTGCTTCTATTATCTATCCAAAAAAGAAAATAACAGAAAACAGAGTGCTTTTATTTTCATTTTGCTTCTCACTCAATGAACATCACAGCAAAATCCATGTAAACATTATAAAAGTAACAAGGATTTTTTTCTTCTCTAGTGTCTTTCTAAAACTGCAATTGTCCGTTGTCTCCTTTTGTTTTGGGGCGGGGGTCTCCTTTTGCAGGTTTTTGTGCCCAGTAAGGACGGTGTCAAGATCCCTATGTTCATTGTGGCTGGAAAGGACATTTCCTTGGATGGATCACACCCATGTTTATTATATGGATATGGAGGATTTAATATTAGTATTACTCCGTACTTCTCTGTTGGTCGTGTAGTGATTGCGAAGCATTTAGGTGTTGTATTCTGCATTGCAAATATCCGTGGTGGTGGGGAATATGGAGAAGATTGGCATAAAGCTGGCTCCCTTTCCAAAAAGCAAAATTGCTTTGACGACTTCATTTCTGCTGCTGAGTATCTTGTGGAAGCTGGTTACACTCGGCCCAAAAAGTTGTGTATCGAAGGTGGAAGCAATGGTGGGCTTCTTGTTGGAGCCTGTATCAATCAGGTACTTAAACTGATTCTTCAATATAAGTATCTTACTTCAGCTGAATTCTGGTGTTGATAAATCAGTGATTGACCGTGGTAGCTTCATAAATTGCAGAGACCTGATCTCTTTGGCTGTGCTCTTGCACATGTTGGTGTTATGGATATGCTTAGGTTTCACAAGTTCACCATAGGTAGTGTATAGTAGACTGAGTTCTCACCTTTAGTGTTACATATTGCTTTTTCTCTTTACAAAATATATTCTCTTCCTCATTAGGTCACGCCTGGACCTCTGATTATGGCTGCTCAGAGAAGGAGGAAGAGTTTCAGTGGCTAATCAAGTAAGTTTTTCGAACTCTAATTCGAACATCCAGCATCATATTGTTAGTATGCTTTTCAATTTATGCATGTAAAGGAAAAGTGAAAAAAAGAATATGACAGCAGTTCCTAGGGTGAAAAGAACTAGCAGTATGGTGATAGATTGCTTTTGGACGAAGCCCCATTTGCAATATTTTGTGTACAAGAACTGTGCCAGTCTATCTTGTCAATCATACATTCGATGCTTCTCCTTCTTGCTTTCACCCCTTTTCTTTCTTCCCCTTTCTGTGTCTGTGTCTAATGCCACTCAATGTTCTGTTCACTGAGGCATTTGACCTAACATTTTCTTATCTTTTTCCATCTGCGACATAAAATTTACTTGGCTTGTCCTTCTCACTCAAATCTCCTTGTTCAAATGTGTTCAGGTATTCACCACTGCATAATGTCAGAAGGCCATGGGAACAATCTCCCAATCAAGAATCTCAATATCCGCCCACTATGCTATTGACAGCCGATCATGACGATCGAGTGGTGCCACTGCACTCTTTGAAATTATTGGCGGTAGGTCTATCTAAATATAGTCCTACTTCTTCTGACTCTTCACAGACAACTATGAGCCTTTGTATTGCCATTGCATCTTCATCCTGTTTTTTCCTTGATTTTGATTGGCACGCATATTACGAGTTGATAAAATCTTTTTTACTTTCTTGTCAGTTGGAATAGTTTTGCAGAGTGTAGCATTTTAAATTGTAAATCTTGGGACTGAGTTGTGGTTGGTCTAAACAAATGAAAAATGAAAGAAATAAAATAGTCTCTCTTTTGTTTCCTGCACCCGGGTATGAACATGATTTGGTTAATATATCGTGGCTCAAACTACAAATATACAACCATTTTCCTGTTGGGCTGTTCCACTTTGAAAACTTCAAAGCTATACAGTTAAAAGTTACGAGTACTACATCTATCACATGATCATAATAAAATATGTCCAGGCTGGTGCTACTGGTGATATTTATTTCAAACAGTGAGTAATTTTCTTTTGGAAAAGGGTTTTCACGTAGGTGAGTTCCCTTCATTGTCTTTTTATGTAACACATACATTGATGGACCTGGGTGATCCTTTTTCCTTGAAAGTTGCATTATTGCTAATTTCTATGTGATTTACATTTTGTTTCTTGTTTTCTAGTGAACCATTTTGCTAATTGTGATGTCTTGTTTAGACCATGCAATATGTCCTATGCACAAGCTTGGAGAAGAGTCCCCAGACCAATCCCATCATTGGTAGGATCGAATGCAAGGCTGGTCATGGAGCTGGACGACCAACACAAAAAGTGGTAAGTTTCCTACTAGTCATCATTCTGGCCTGCTTCAATTGACAGTCACGCTATGTTGCATGTAATATCTCTGTTGCAGATTGATGAAGCTGCAGACAGATATGCGTTCATGGCTAAGGTTATGGGTGCATCTTGGGTTCAGTAAATGAAGTTGATGAAGGGTATTAGTAAAGCATAAACAAGAAGACTGTGAAGGGTGAGTTTACATCTTGTCTGGTAGTCATAATTTGTGCTGCCAATTCCAAATCAAGTATCTATCACTAGGCTCTCATCATTGATGATCTCTTGGGATTCCTATGGTGTGAAGTGAAGCTGCACGAAAAGCTTAACAACATGAACAATTTTTTGGTTCCGACAATATTATTGGGAACTTTTTGAAGCTCGTATAAGATTGTGATGCATTGCATCTTAATCCCTTCAACCCCCAACTATTCTATTTTTGCTCCCTTCCTGCATTCCTTTCCAGTATGAAAATGGTATTCATTATGACGGGTTTCTCATGTATTTTCGCTGATTCTGAGAAAACTCATGTAAAGCTTATGATATTTTTTTTAAAATTTTTTAATTTCAACTGCAGAAAATATTCTTCTCAGCCTCAACTTGATTTCTTTTGACAGTCTCTGATACTTGCTGGATTATGATTTCACTCATTTTGTGTTGAATTTTTTTTAAGATATTGAATGTTTACCAATATTAGTTGTAGGTCTATTTCATCGATCCTAGTGTTTTTCTTTAGCAAATAACACTAGAAATATCTATAACATGACTCAATTGCAGATATATACTCATAATCCCAAATCAAATACTTAATATCCCAATATAGTAAAAACCTTCGAAAAATATTAACATGGTTAGTAATCTCTTTATTTCGGTGTTGTGGAATGAGGTAGATTGTTCCTTATTTGAAGAGCTACTCTTTTTAAGATTTAAACTCAAGATATTTGGTTAATAGGGAGAAGATCTCATTGATTCAACTGTATTTCTGATAAACTTACTTAGAAAATAGGGATAATTTGAGAGACTTTTTCTCGGATTTCGTTTCGTAACATCAATCTCTGTTATGCTTACCTCATATTTTTTTAGAAACAAACTCTTTAGGGAAAAGGGGCAAAAGTACCCTTCCACTTTGGTTTATTAGTTGATTATGCCCTTACCGTTAAAACGAAGTTATTCTTACTCTTGTCGTTTCTAATTTCATCATTTGGGCCCCTATGTTGACGGAAATTCCCAAATCGACTCAAACTAATCCGAATCTTAAATAACCACCCATTCCCCATTTTAAACCCATGCCCCGACCCCTCTGACATATAACCCATTCCCCTTTTACTTATTCTCTCAAATTTTCCATATAACTCATTCCCTTTTACCCATTAACTTCTCCTCCGATTGTTCTTCATTTCCCTGACACAATTGCCTTCCCTTTGATTGTTCTTCCACCGTCCTCTCTCTTTCTTTCGCCTCTAATAGTTCTTTTAATGTCACAAAATAGTTATTCATCTCAAAGAAAATGTGATTGTGGTTTGGTGGTCAAAACACTAATTTCGAGTACTATATCTAATCCCGGAAGAAGATTTTTCAGATTTCTTTGTCCGGATGTAAGTATATGAATTGATTTCGTCCTATTATTCATTTTTCTTTGTTCTTAAGTTTTCTTCATGTGGATATTAGAAATGGGAAGACCAAGCTTTTTTCCGAGATAACTTACTTACGTCATTTGAATTTGTCATTAAAAGATGTCAAGATTGAAATGGAGAATTTGAAGATTGAAATAGAGAACTTGAAGATTGTTATGGAAAATTTGAAGATTGAAGGAGGTCATTTGTCGGAAAAAATATCTAAATTGGAGGAAACTAATGATTTGGAAGTGGAAGAAGTTAGAACATTTGAAGACAAGTATTACAAGATAAAGTACAAATTTATGATTTCATGTTTTCTTTTTGTTGGATTTGTAGTTGCATTAATGACAAGGTGAATTCTGTTGTTAGTGTTTACTTTCCAAATCTTGTTTTTTAGTGAGATCAATTGTTAGTGTTTAGTGTCTTTTGTGATGTTAGATTTTTCTTCTTCTTTTTGGTGTTGTAATAAATGTCCTAAGCACTGATGTAATATGAAGTAATGTTTAGTCGTTGAAGTAATGCTGATATTTGTACTAATCACTCATGATCTTTCTGTTATACATTCATAAAATCTGAACAAAATTGCAAGATCAAATATTGAAAAGAAACTAATTCTGAACATTACATATATATTGATGAACACGTCATCTATATTGACAAAAAACTTACTCAAACATAGAGAAGTTAGTCAAGTAAATATCCCAAAAGAAGTTAGTGCAAATACAAAAAGCTTTTAAACACATAAACATATTTGTTTATGACATTAGTATCTCAAAAAGATGCAACAAAATAACAAATATTGTCTTCATTACTGAACTTGTCACTATGTGCCTTGACATTACCCTTTTTTGTCTTTAGTTTTTCCACTCGTAATTGCTCCAACATTCTTTCAATAATAGATGCATTGACCTTCCATATAAGCCTTTTTGGTGCATACAAGTCACTTGATGCAGTCGGACCATCACCAAGGAAGTTGATTTGTCTTGATCCTATAGGTTGTGCTTGTTTCTTTCTTTGTTGGATTCTAGACTTCAACACCGAAAAACCTCTTAGCTTCCACGTCATATCATTCTTAACTTCAAGATCAAAATCTTCATCTGATGAACAATCTTAAGTGGGCTGTTGAGCTGTCAAGGAAAAGTCCTCAACATCTTCTTTATCAATTAGTGTTCTATGCCTTTCCTTTGTTTGCTTCTTTTCCTTGTTGGATTGCATTTTCATCTGATAAAAGACCAAAATGATTACAATATAATACTTAAGAATCACACTATAAAATAAGTTACTAAATTATCCAACTTTCATACCTTTTCCTTTCTTAATTGCTCTAACATTTTTTCAGTTTTAGATTCATTCCCCTTCCATGTAGGCCCTTTCGGTGCTTAGTCACCTGGTGCAGTCAGACCATCACCAACAAAGTTGATTTGCCTTGATTCAGTACGTTGTGCTTGTTTCTGTCTTTGTTGTATTCTAGACTTCAACTCTGAAACACTTCTTGGATTCTAATGTATGTCATCCTCATCTTCAAGACCAAAATCTTCAAAATGTTCATCTGATGCACAATCTTGACTAGGCGGTGGAGCTTTCAAGGGAAAATCCTCCACTATTGCAGCATTGGGAGATCTGGAAGCGCTAGGCTCAACATCTTCTTCATCAATTAGTGTCCTATGCCTCTCCTTTATTTGTTTTTTTCCCTCGTCACATTGCTTATCCATCTGACACGAAAAAAGTGATCATCTTCAGTATCACATTCTAAAATGATTACTAAACTATCTAGCCTTCTTACCTTTTACTTTTTTCTCTCTAACTGTGCAGCCTTCTAAGTGGTTTTACCCATCATTTGGTTCATGTGATAACATTATAATGTTTGTAATACTCAAGCAATACTAAATTATCACATTCTAAAATAAGTGACTACTAAAAAAAGATTTACCTTTTGCTTCTTACTCTCAATTTATGCAGTCTTAGAAGTGCCTTCTTTACTATTTTGATTAAACTGATAAAATAATAGAAATATCACAATTACAAGATAAACGGATAATATTTTTGACCCTCACACTTACAAGACTCTAATAAATAACTGATTACATAGCAAATGAAGTGTTTTACCTTATGACAACCTCTTGCACTGTGTTCAGGAATCCCACAGCTTGAACATGTCATATTTTTCCTCTTCTTGGTGTAACCACTCAGTTTATCTTTTAAGTGCTTCATCTTTATCTCTTTTCCTATTCATTCTAGGTCTGCCAACTAAATTTACCAATTGTGGTGGTTTCATTGCTTGGTGCTTTTATTTTTCAATTTTTTGACTAGGCACTGGTTGTAGCTTACAATGGTAAATAAAAAAATATGCCTCCTTAGAGTACCACCAGTGGATCTCTTTCAATGGATAAAGATTCTTGTAAAGAAGTGTCGTGATTGAATGGGGACATGATATTCCAGTAAGATCCCATACCCTACAGGTACATTTCTTAGTTGCCAAATTGGCAATAAGCCTGTCATTTCCTTTACTTACCTCAAATCCATCATTTCCATAAAAAATTAATTCACAAACATTAGCAATCCTCAAGAATTCATTGTAAATTCATAATCACAATTTTAGGTCATCGGTTCATTTTCATTTTTGACAAACTTGGTCATAACTTTGATTCTTATACCGTCAAGCATCCTAATTATTGGTTTGTATCTTGCTTCCAATATCCAAGAGTTGAATGACTCAGTCAAATTATTTTCCACTTTATTATTCTTGTAAATAGTGTAAAAAATACTCTACACCAAGTTTGTATTGGAATATCCAATTAATAGTCTTTTGCTTCTTCAGAAAGTTGACCTAATGTCTTCAATGATCATCCAACTCCTCTTTGTAGATTCTCCATGCACACCAGCACAATACCTTAAACATCAGCTTAGATTTCTTATCCGTTTTTCTCCAATTGGCCTCTATGTGTCTCACACAATATCTATGCATAGCATTGGGTAAAACATTTTTAACAACTTCAATTAATTCGTGTTTATTAGTCATAAATATATACATGACAAATGAAAATACATAAGATAATGATATATAGATAAATAGTGACAACAACAAATAAATATACATAAGATAAAGATACAGTAAAAATGAATAAATCAGTGAGATTTTACGGTTTGCATATCAGAGATAAATGTGGTTCCTTCTCCATTGTTGATGTTTAGAGACTTCTAAAGAAATTTGAAGAATCACACGCAACATACCTTGCACTCTTTGTCCACAATAGCCCAAGTAATAAGATAGAAATGGTTCATTGAGTCCTGACGAATAACACATAATAGTTGACATTTAGCTTAACCCTTAAAATATGTACCATCCAGGCAAATGAAAGGTCTCAACCCACTCTTAAAACCATTTTTCATTGCTTCAAAACAAATGTACATTCTCAAAAATTTCCTTTTTCCATTTGATAATGCATCTCTTGAAACCTTAAGGACAATATCACTTCCCGCATTACTCGCTTTTAAAGCATTTGCATACCCAACAAGCTTTTTATAATCATCACAACAACTGCCTTCTATATTCTCCAAAATTATTCTTTTAGCTCTCTTACACTTTTCAAAATGAGCATTAATGATGAATGCAATTTTGAAATCAAATCTCATTTCCTTGATCTTATATTTGGGATTAGCCTGCAACTTCTCCTAAAAGTAGAAAGCAATTGTAGTTGCACTAACCTTGTAGTTACCACATGGATCATCACATTTATGCTCTCCTTTCAATGCTTTCACACTAACACCAGGAGAATGCTTTTCACCAGGTATACAAAGTTGCATTCTTCTTTGCAAAAAACCCTTAATATTTTTGAGTCACTTTTTTAATGGTTAAATTATAGTCAGTTGCCAATGCATGCAAACTAATGTATCTTTTAGATTCTGCTATATCCTAAAATGTCATTGAATGTGTAAATCCTTGTAATCACACAAGTTACAATTGATTACCCTCTTTCTTTCTTGTGCAAGAACCTCCAATTCTTCATAATTATAATCAAAACTACAAGTGGAAGTATCAATATCATTATCAGTACCATCAGTAGAAGTACAATCAGTAGCTACTGCATCAATCACTACCACCCTCTCTTTAATTTTGGTTATATTCCCAACATCAACATCTAACTCACTATCCTCAACAACACATAAGTTAATAACATCAAAATTTTCATTAACAAAGGACAAGAATGTCCTAATCCCCTCATCACCTTCTATTTCATAATATTTTTCAGTAGAGACAGATACAATTAATTGCTGCACACCCACATATTCATTAGTGATATCTATAAAAGATAAGAGATCAGAATCATAATTCCTTCCTATTTGTGAACAAGCTTTCTATCATAAAGCAACTTAGGCTCTCTTATCCATTCTCCACCATAGTGAAATACCAGATCAATCAGAACCATTTTAGGTAACCTGAGGCACAAAAAAAACATTAACAACTTCCAAACCTAAACCACTTTACAAAAGCAATAATGAGACTGAAAGATTAACTAAACATTAACTAAAAAAGGTAGAAGAAAAGTAAAAGACAAATAAAAAGGCATACAAAGACAACAAACAAATTAAGAACTATAACATTTCAACAAACAAACTGGGGACCACATTCAATCAAGAATGAATAAAATATCGGGACCACAAATCAACCCATACTTAATAATATCTCAAAAACCTAAACCACCTCCTCCAAAATCATACAATACCCTATAAAACCTACCCATAAACCCTAACTCATAAAAAAAGCATACAAATAACTCAATTTTTTTTATAAAATCTTAACACACAAACCCTAACTCGTAAATCAACAACTGGACTAACTAATCCACAAATCCTAACTCGTAAATCAGTAAACTAACAGATCGTAAAATTTTATCGGTAAAAAGGAAAATCAATAACTCAGAAATTTGAATAAAACCTTAATCCATAAACCCTAACTCGTAAGCAACAACTAAATTAACAGATCGTAATATTTTGTCGGTAAAAAGGCAAATCAATAACTCAGAAATTTGTATAAAACCTTAACCCACAAACCCTAACTTGTAAATAAATAACTAAACTTCATAGGAAGACAAAAAATAGAGAAGGTTGGTTAAATTTGATAACCTAACAACGTCTAGTAGAAATTTTGATGGAGAAACTAAAATGTCCCCGATTTCATTGTTCTTCAACTTAGGAAAGGTTCGTGATTTTATCCTTTCAGAGAGAGAATGGATAAATAGGAATGGGTAAAAGGGGAATGCGTTATATGTTAGAGGGGTCGGGTGTCACACCCCAACCCTAAGTCAGGTGGACATGTACCATATAAACATATTCTTTACAATTGACCTATGAGCAGAAACTGAACTACTATGTTGATAGATTTACTAATGAGAAGCTACATATACAACACATGTCAACTAGCTGAACCAATACATGTGACAAGTAAAACTATGAATACATATGATAGCTTTACAATGCCTACAAAGCCTCTACTGGAATCCATGACTGTACAACTATCAAAATACGCATAGTAAAGACTCGGCAAAGCCTTGAATCAACCTGGAGCTCACCAACAACCGCTGAGTATCATGTGCTTCTATTGGAGAGATCTACTAGTTGAGTACCGATACCTGCAACATGAAATGCAACATCCCAAATAAGGGACGTCAGTACGAAAGAATATACTCAATATGTAAGGCATAATACAACCATATGTAAAATAAGAGCTCAAATGAAACCAAATACAAATAGATAATGATTAGTGCCACGACCCAGGGGTACCCCCTAGATGTAACAAGGCGTATAAGACCCCGAGAGGCCTCATACAAGCCACTTCGCATATCATAACATAAAGTAATAGAAAAAGTGAAGAAATTTAAAATATTTCAATACAATCAAAGTCTTTTATAAAACGAGCGGAAGTATAACATGACATTGTCTCAACCCATCTAAACATAAGAAAATAAAAATCCTTGGGACGTAGCCCATATAATAGTCTCAAACATAAGAGAAAGACATAAAAGAGATAGGGTGATCCAATCCTCAAATACAATGTGGACTCACCAAAGCTTCACTTCACGATCCTCTAGGAACCTAGCCACAAGTGTGTGAATTTGATAAAAATGTAGGCAAGAGTATGCGTTAGTACAATCGAGTACTAAATATGATGGCTAGCATAAACTACATGAACATAAGCGTTAGTCAACATAGGACATAAGGCATAAGCATAAACATGACATAATAATCATCATAATGAAAGAGGAATACTCCCTTAAGTAACCTCACTTAAGCTTGGCCAAGACATAGGCCATCCCTCTTTAGTCAAGCTTACATCATGGAAGGCATATCTAGCAACAATCCACACAAGTTCATAACATAATCTCATTAATCATACTTACTTTTAAAGACAAGGGGATTCTCCTCAATGCCTAGTTAATAAAGGCTAATAGGTATTCACTTCTTGCCATATTTACTTTTAGATTGCGGGTACTTGCCTCCACAACTTCTTCATATGATGCGAGTACTCGCCTCCACATAATTTCATAAGGAGCATGGGTACTCGCCTCCACATAATTTCATAAGGAAAATGGGTACTCGCCTCCATGACCATTCATCATAGTAAGAACGTGGGGACTCACCTCTTGTTCAATTCTAAGGAGTTTGGGAATCGCCTGATATCTTTGCATATGGAGATCAAGCGTAATCGCCTCTAGCCTCATCATTCATTAAGCATTTTAGTCTAGATTCATTTTAGGTGAGCAATCCTTTAAATCTAGAATCATTCATGTGAGTAAACCTTTCACATTCATTCAATCATGCTTATCAATTCATTATAGGAAGTATCTCTTCCACACCATAACATTTACAATCAACTATGCATAGTCTAGGCTTTACTCTCAAAGAACTACATCTCATGAACATCATCTATGCTTTACTCTCAAGAAATTAACACCATATTCATCATATATGCTTCAATCTAGAGAAATTATATTCATAATTTATCAATCCTATAAGGATATATCTAACCCATAAAGTTTTCCTCACATGGCATCAAATCCACAATATCAACTAAACCCTAACATCATATGACAGGCATGGATAAATGTAATTTCATCCTAAATACATACAATTCTATCAATTCAATCATAAACAATCATAATCAACTCAATTGGATCAACATTCATCATAACCCACAACAATGGAAGAAACCGTAACTCAATTGGGGAAATTCTTCTTCAAATTGTGGAATTCTATGGGACTCCATGGGAGGAAGGATCCCATGGATGAAAAGCCATCATACCTTAGTCACAATGCCCCCAAAAGCTTGAAGATTGGAGGACTTGACCTTGACCTCGCTTCAATCTCCTTCTTCTTCTTCCAACTTTAAGAGAGAGAATATTTGAGAGGAGTTTTGGGAATTCTTTTAGGATTTTGAGAGAATGACTTAATTGGGTGAATTTAGGGGTCTAAAATGCTTATATAGGTGGTCTAGGTTTAGTCAATACGACACCACTTACTTCTAATTAAAATTGGAAAAGATCCTTAAGTCCCTAAAATAATTTCCCTAGGGTGGGTCCACGGTCCGTGGTTCATTGCTTAAAAATAGTGTCCAGGGTGCCCACCTACGGGGCTCACCCACGTGGCATGAGTCCAACCACGGGGCATGGTTTGACCACATGGGTGACACTTGCAAGTCCTGAAATTTTGCTAAGCTTTTCTCTTTCGTGTACGGGGTGTTACATTATCTCCTCCTTGGGATCATTCGTCCTCGAATGAGATTCTAACACATTTCTAAACGAAAAGACTCAAGACTAGCAGCCTATGCATGCAACACATTAAAAAGCACACAACTAAGGAGGAACTCA
Organism: Solanum tuberosum; assembly: GCF_000226075.1. Classification (NCBI taxonomy): domain Eukaryota; kingdom Viridiplantae; phylum Streptophyta; class Magnoliopsida; order Solanales; family Solanaceae; genus Solanum; species Solanum tuberosum. The sequence goes on along the minus strand of NW_006239116.1, from coordinate 801,426 downwards.
TATCCAAGCTCAACATACTCAATGCACCATAAGGAAGTAGGAACTACATCTAACAACCTAATATGCATGAAACCTTATCATTTCTAATGTTCAAGAAGGAACTATCATCTCCAACTCAAAACAATGGTCCACACAATCTCATGGAGCTCATATGCAATTCAATCTTTAAAAACACAAATTCAAGGAGGGTATCTCCACTCCAAGTCAAGGCATGTTCTACAACTCATCTCATGAATTCTATAAGCAACAAATGCTCAATACTCAACAGCATGAGAAAAATACATCATAAAAGCCTTTTCTTTCAAAACTTAAGTTTTTCATGAATATGCAATTTTAAGGAAATCATGGAAACACATAAAACACATGACTTCGAACATAAGTGATGAGTCCACAAATTGGACTCATTTAGGGCCATATTTTAATAGAATTAGTGTCCTTAAATGCTTCCTTTATCCTAATATCTGATAAAAACTCTTAAGTTTCAGGTATTTGAAGTTTGAGTGGAAGCATGGACACTTAGGCGCAAAAAGGAACAAAAAGGCTGAAAAGAACGAAGAAACTGAAGCTTGAGCATCGCCAAGCACACTTGGCGAATCGCCGAAGGGACGTACTTCGCCCTTTGTTCCAGTACGCGGAGCCCTGAAAGAAGAGGATCAAATCGGTGGTAAAAAGGAGCAGTCGGCGCGTCGCCGAACAGTTCTGTGAAGCAGTACAATATCGCCCAATGGTCCAGGATGCAGAGATGTTGTAGACAAGCACATAAGGCGATGAACCAGATGATGGGCGAATCACCAAGTCGATCGGCGATTCCCACTTACCTCGCCGAATGATCCGCCGTAACACTATTTTCTGAAACTATAAATACTAGCTCTCTATTAGTTTTAAAGGGGATCTGAACATTATTGTAATTTTTCACTTTAGCTTTCATATTTTCTCTCAAGTTTGGAGAGGGTTTTGTGGGAGACTTGAAGAAAGGAGTTCATCTTCCCCAAGTTGGGAGTGGGTCTTCTTTATTCTTTTTCCGTAACTTAATTCAAGGTTTAATTTCTATACCCAGTTGATTTCTTTATCATGTTACGTATAATTTCTTATTTCTTGATGTGTGGCTAAAAAACCCCATTCTTGGGGTGTGATTTAGCAAATATGGATTGATATTCTTGTTGGGTCTTGCTTGATTATTGGTTAGATGTATTTTAATGGTGATTTTACCTAGTAGTTGTGGTTTAATCTAAAGGGTTTGTAGTTGCAAATACAAAGCCACCCATGTGTTTTCAGCTTGCCCGAAAGGGAGGTCGCGAAACCAAACCACTAGACTGATGGCCTAAGGAGTGGGTCGACATGAGGTTCAGCCCGAGAGGGTGATCCCTAGTCCCATATCCTAACACTCACCTCAAGAGAGTGAGTTGGGTAAGGCGTAGGCTGGTCTTCATGTGGTAAATGAGTGTCTGAGAGAAACACATTTGAAACGGGGTTAGTTGCCCGAGAGGGAACTTATTTCCATTTAAAGCTTAGCCTAGTCACTATTGTCTTGCCAATTTCCTATTGAAAGCATGTACCCAACGATTTATCTCAACTTGTATTGTGGTCACATCCCAAGAACTTCTCCCAATACTTGATTTTCTCTTTATTTATGTTGTTTTAGCTATACCTGTGACAAACTCCCATTTATATTTGACATTTTGGTGTCACCCACTTGAATTTACTTTGTTTTTATTTGATAATTTCTCAAACTATAGCTAACTAGAACGAAATTCTAGCCTAACTACTATTTTCACTACCACTCCCTTGGGACACGACCCCAACCCTCGGTTGGGTTACTATATTATTGACGATCGTAGACACTCATATCGTAGGAAAGTGTCATTGGTCACGATAAGCATCAAAATGGCACCGATGTCGGGGAGTGGTGTCACGTAAAAATGTAGTTAACTAGAGCTTTTTGTTGTTTTTAGTGTAGTTTTTACTAATTTTACTTTTAATTTTGTTTTTCTTTGTTTATTGTTTGTGTATGCAGGACCTCTACCTAGTGCCAAAAGAGGGGTGGCCTCATGAAAATGAAGCAAACCTCACTAATGGAACTTGAGTGAGGAGTTGCGTCGTGCCACGACGTTAAATAAGGCACTTCTTGGGAGGCAACCGAAGGTCATAAATTTATGATTTTACTTTTATAAATAATGGTGTGTTGATGTTGCAGATAAACTGAGGAAAGTGTGGAAAATATCAGGTTGGCGAACAGAAAATCCATTTCGTGAGTCGCTCAACAGGTCGGCGAGCCCGACCGGATCCACCGTTTGGCTCAATACAAGAGTTGTACAGAGCTTGTAAAACTAGGTGAACTCGAAAAGCAGCTCGGTGCATCGCCAACTTGGTTGGCGATCTCGATGCAGACCGCCGATCTCACTCCCAGAAAATTGAAGATTTTGTAGAAAGGGCGAGATAAATGACCACTCGGCAGACTGCTGAGTGGGTTGGTGAGTTGACTAACATCGCCGAATGGACAAGAACTGAACGATTATAAAGTGCCAAAAATCTCAGAATTTTAAATTTCCCACTCTCCCTCCTTTTAACTTCTCAACTTCACATCAAGGTAATATTTTGTAGATTATTGCTTGCCTTTAGTATTGTAGTCGATAATTAATGCTTGGAGTAGATTACATTGCTGCCTAGCATTTCAAAAGTATTTTAATTGGCATCTAAGGTTGGTTTTCCGAACCTCGAATTTATTTTTAGCAATTTTGTACTCATTCGCAATCTGGACCTTGAAGGTGATAAACTAAATGAGAATAAACCATACAAACAATGGTTGACAAGCCAAAAAATATAAAGATGCACTATCTAGCCGACGAGGCCACAACCGAAGACATATCTACTTAGACAAACATACATATACATGACAAGACTATGGGTTGGAGATTGAAACATACAAAAGAAAATCCAGAATACTGTGTCCACAATAGCCTCTATGAGTGATATAAGTACTGTTGGGACAAGGCCCCGACTATACCCAAATTGTACAACAAAAGTAAACATCCTTTGATAGCCCCAAGATAAGATGGAGCTTACCAACTCACAGCTGAACCTGAATCCTAGCGGGTGGGTCGATTAGAGTCCATGCATGTACCTAATCGCACGAAATAAAAAGCAACGTCCCCAGGCAATGGGACGTCATTACAAATAAAAATGTACTGGTATGTAAAGCGGAAAGTAGAATCATAAAAATTTACTATAGAAGGGTAATAGAGATACAACCTGGAACTAAAACTCAAATAATCTCCATGGATGACATTTTGCCCCTTACTATTTAAAAATGCATGGTATGCTCGTATAATAGTATGTCGTGAATACATATAAATTAATGCAAATGCATGACATATCCAACAAATGCTATTAATGGTGGTGCTTCCCAGTAGCTAACTGACATCATATACGCCAACTTGTGGCCATCGGTGTCTCATACGTATAAATATAGGCAATAGTCCCCATACCTCCCGATTATAGCTCGGGAGTAGAAAGCATAGCATGTCATGTCATAGATTTATAACACCTATATGTTAGTGTTGTGATGTTGCCAATGTTCGCCCGTTTGTAGTCTTGTTCTCATAACCTCATAATCACTTTCGTATAACATGAAACCATCTCATGGAACCTTATATCTTCTTCCAAATAAGCTTGAAAAGTTAACTCCAATTTTAGAAAGATAACCTAATCTTTTAGATATTCATAACAAGTTTAAGGTGATTTACTTAGTTCTTGACTTGGTTCCTATATAATTTATAAAAGAAGTATTTCAAAAACCAAGTGTCGTAATAGTTTAAACATTTAAGTTATATTAGAGAGTTTTGAAGATCGTGAGTTAATTTTAAAGATTTTTCATAATAACTTTAGTGGGGAAATAGAGTTGGTTACAAGTAATAAGGGTATCCCGCGATATTTTAAGACACATCACCCAAAGAAAATTAAGAATTCATGCATGCGGACATATAATCAAGGAAATCAATAAAATCACATGAAGAAGTCAAATACTCTATTTATTCGAACGAGTGGAATATTAAAATAATAGAATCATGAAAATAATTCAGCTGAAATTCCAATACCTTTCACTGAAGGTCTTTCTAGCAACAGAATAGCAAAATATCATATTCGGCGTTTTAGGAATTTCCCAGGAGTGGTGCTAAAATGAGGGACGACGCTTAGCCTTTACATACCTTTTACATGAACGCTCGAATGTCCGTAGCTTCTTCAAGAAAGTTGTTCCTTAATTCCTAACCTTCTCAAATACTATATATACACAGTTGGTACGCAGTTATAAACAGTTCATAGTTGATCTTAAATCGGAAGATTTTCCATATGGCCCCAATTTGACGAAACGTCCGTAGAACTTCATAAAACAATCATAAAAGAGTCCCGAGATGATTACCTTAGTTAAACAAGTGTAAAACTTGAGGAAACACCAATAACTACACATTTACACCTTAAAAAACTAGCTCTAAACGCAGCTAATAGAAGGGAAAAATGATTGCCACATGTAGAGTTCACGTTTCTAGGCACGGGGGAAACCTTTAATGATTGATCTCGGACACCGATTTCCCACATAAAGACCAACCTACGCCTTACCCCACTCACTCTCTCGAGCTGAGTGATAGGCTATGGGACTAGGGCTCACCCTCTCGGGCAGAACCTAATGTCGACCCACTCCTTAGGCCATCAGTCTAGTGGTTTTGGTTTCGCGACCTCCCTCTTGGGCAAGCCAAAAACACATTTGTGGCTTTGTATTTGCAACTACAAACCCTTTAGATTAAACCACAACCACTAGGTGCAATCACCATTAAAATACATCTAACCTATCAACAAGCAAGACCCCACAAGAATATCCACCCATATTTGCTAAATCACACCCCAAGAATGGGGGTTTTTAACCACACATCAAGAAATAAGAAATTATACCTAACATGATAATGAAGTCAACTGGGTATCAGAAATTAAACCTTGAATTAAGCAAAGGAAAATGAATAGAGAAGACCCACTTCCAACTTGGGGAAGAAGAACTCCTTTCTTCAAGTCGCCACAAAACCCTCTCCAATCTTGAGAGAAAAATACAGAAAAATACTATAGACTAATAATAATCTTTACTCTAAAATGTTCCACCCTAAGACTACAACTCTAACTAGTATTTATAGTTTTCACAGATTGTGCTACGGAGGATTGTTCGG
>NW_006239116.1:684351-795282 GCF_000226075.1 Solanum tuberosum | reverse complement strand
CTAGAATATGTTGTAAAGTGAAAATAATAATAATAATTGTTCCACTCTACAAAACTTCTCCAAAATCGCTAAAAGAGATCCCTTAAGACTACAATTCTAACTAGTAGTTATAGTTTTCACAAATTGTACTGCGGAGGATTGTTCGGCGACATTAGTCAAGATCGCCGATGAACTCAGCGATCCGCCTTTAGGTCAGCTCATCGCCTTCAGTGTCTTGCCTTTAGCATCCTCGCATTTTGGATCATTAGGCGGTACAGTACTGCTTCGCGAAACTAATCGACAACTCGCCGACTGCTCCTTTCCTCGCCTTTTGATCCACTTCCTTCAAGGCTTCACGTACTGGAATGAAGGGTGGTTCATGACATTTCGGCGACTCGCCAAGTTTAACTCGACGATCTGCAAAATTCCATTTCTTGTTATTTTCGGCCCTATTTGCTCCGTTTTGCGCCTAAGTGTCCATGCTTCCACTAAAACTTCAAATACCTGAAACTTCAACATTTTAATCAGGTATTGAGATAAAAACAAGCATTCAAGGACACTAATTCTATTAAAATATGGCCCTAAATGAGTCCAATTTGTGGACTCATCAATAGTATCGAGGGAGTTATGAGTAAAAGTTGTTAGGCCACGTGAATTAAGTGAAAAAAGTATGTTAAGGCTATTCCCTCCTTACGGTATATTTTAATCAGGTATTGAGATAAAACAAGCATTCAAGGACACTCTTTCCATTAAAACTAAGCCCTAAATTAGTCCAATTTGTGGACTCATTACTAACCATATTGGTATTGAGCATAATTTGTGTTTAAAGTTAAATAAGAACTTGAGTTAACCTCTTTAAGAGGATTAGAGATAAAATATGTAATTACCAAAGTAGTGAATAAAGTAAGGGTATTGTGAGTAATAGTGTCCTGAAAATTGTAGTGAATTCTTTCCACATGTTATTGGATTCCGATGTAGAGCTTATAAAACTTTAAAAGTAAGCTCTTAATGCTCATAAGTCACACGAACTATTTTTCGTATGAATTGTGTGTCATATTGATATTGTGTTAGCCTGGATATTTTCCACCATGTGAGAAGTGGGAGATGTAAGTTTTGGATCGTGGGTCACCCATGTAAACCGACCCGACTCGACCCGATTCTAGCGATCTGACTCGACCCAGTTCTGCCTGATCTCATTTTATTAATTAATTAAATGGATAATATTTTTTAAAGGATAAGTGGGAACAATTACAAAGTAAATGTTCAACCTCTCATGAAATTACTCCTAGTGGGAGTATCCTTATTTGGGACGAGGAAACGTGGGAAAAAAACAGAGAACGTGAATAAACTAACGTAGAAGAGAAACAAAAAAGAAAAAAGATCCTAGTCTTTTACACAAATCAATCTACACACTAAGGAGACTCTTAGTTTGTGAATTGCACTACTTTCCTTCGAGAGACGAAGTCAATATTGTGGGTGTTCAGATTTAGAGTGAATCTACGTCATAGGAATTGTCAACAATTTCCGCTGCAAGGTTTAAGGTACACATCTTGTTGTTGCTTTGCTATTACAATTACTTCACCTCTGATTCATCTTTATTTATATATATTCAAGGGTCTTGAGCTTGGTCGTGAATTAAGAACTTGATTTTTACTTGTGTTCAAGGGCCTTTGAACTTGATCTTGAACTTGAATGCTTGAATTCTTTAACTTGTAGCTTATAGAAAAATCTTTGGAGTTTGATCCACAATATTTCTCTAGCTTCTTGTTTGGAATTTTCTACGTTATTTTTCAATTATGAGGACCCCTATTTATAGTTTTAGAATAGAGGAGTTGGGAGAGGAAAAGGTTTCCCTTCCGTCAGTCAGATTTAAATGACATGACACACAATCTTTAGGAAGCGAGCTTTTTATTTTGACACATGGCGTGATCTTATTGACTTCTTTGTTTGACTTGGCTTGCCACATTATTTTCCACTTGGCACCAAATTGGGCCTCTAGGATGAGATGACATTTGGCTTAGCAAATTGGGCTCATCTTTTGTAACCCAAATCAATTAATTAATTTTGACATTTATTAAATCCATATTTGTTGGACTTAAATAGTTACTCCAATTATATTAATCTATAATATTTATTTAGATTAATATATTTATGAATTTAATATAATCTGAATCATTTTATACATATATATTGAATAAATTTTAAATAACAACAAATGTCCCTTACTTCAAGTCTTGTGGAAATATTTTATTTTCTGAAGACTAGACTTGAAGTATTAATTATATACCATGTTTTTGGATGTATTTTTTAAATATACACTCCAGCATAATTGGAGTGGAAAATGGTATTTCAATACCATATCACCAACCTCCAACTATCCTTGGCCAATCAAATTTGAGTGAAAGGGTAGTTATATGCTTGCTTTACCAACAAAAAATCAATTACTGTAGGAACATATATCTCTATCATTTTTTCTTAATTCTCATCGCATACAAACGTTCTCCCTTAAGATATAAGCCAACGAAAAAAGTTATAAATGTTATAGGATAGGACTCCTTCAGTGCTATAGCTTTAGAGATCTTCTATTAGAAATAGGATACTTATTATTAATCAATAACTTCTCCAATTTTTGACCATTTTCATTGAAATTAGGATACCCAATAAAAAATGGACAAAGATAATTAGCTTCAACTGCATGAACAATTGGAATTCGATTAGGAGTTAATTTTGTAGGAGCCTAATCTAGGTTGGAGAAATGTTAAGGTAGAATCTAGTGAACCACTATAAATAGATACCTGATCTTCATTGTTTTGCATCAATGTTGCTTGACGCATCAACGCCATGGTACATTCTTCCACTCTTCCCTTTGTTTTTCGTCACCTTTTCCAGCACTTGACATGTCTCTCGTAGAAAATTTATATATTTTATTAGAAACATTTAAATCACAAACAGTATATTTTTCTACAATCTATACTTCTCAATCTACAAGATATCCAAAATTCTAAATTTAATACCTTTGTGATCATTCTAGATGATTTTTTGAAGTTCGCTCTAGATTCTGTGATGCTGAAAATTTAAGATTGTCTGAATTTTTTAAAACATGCGTCTTTTGATGTAGAAACAGAGAAATTACAAGTGGCTTGATTATATTAAAATATGGACACAAATTTATATAATATATCAAAAATAAAAAACTTACTAGCGTCGAGATTACTTCAAATATTATTACAAAGTCAGCTATAGATTTCGGCGCATTAAACATTTCATTGCGCAATGACACCAAATAAATTATATCTCGAGGTAGAAGTATCGAAATTTTAATACGCTTGATACTACATAAAGTAAACACAAATGGCTACAGCATATCAAAATTTTGGAATGAAACTTCTTCAATATTTTTCTACATAATATTTGAATTTAAAACGTTAAATTTTGTCACATAGCTGATTTCAGCGTTGTTTCACAAAATAGTTTATTTATTGATGTCGGAATGTCATCAACAAAAGGGGTTGTGATTTTTGGAAGCTATAGTTCAAGGGCTTCAATATCACCAAGAAAATATTGTTTCAAGTCTAACCTAGTTATCTTAGAATGGCTTTCAAATCTCAAATGTCTTTGACAAGTAACAATCTCCCCTTTACTCATGTTTTCTTTGTATTGTCTTTTTTGTGTTTTTTTGTACATCAATTGAAGTAATATTTATATTCTGTGGAGGCTACGAAATGGAGGGTTTTATCATTAAATAAAATTGATCTGGAAGTGTGAAGGGATGTCTTTAATGTCCCTGCATTGAGATCACAAATTTATGAATTTATGAGATCCTTAATACTTGAGCATAAGGTATGAAAGGGTGTGTTTAATGTCCCTGCCTTGAGATCCCAAAATTAACGCTTCATGAGATCCCGATAATTTAAGAATAAGGTGTGAAACGACAAATTTTGTTCATCTTAAGGCATTAAAATTCAAAGATCCTTTTAAGGATTAATTCTTCAAAAGATCGTCTTAAGGTGCAAAGGAAAAACAAAATTCCTTCTTAATGCATGAAAATTTAGAGATCCCGTTAAGGATAAATCCATGAAAAGGTCAGCTGAAGGTGCAAAGGGACAATTTTGTCCAACTTAAAGAATGGAATTTAAATATATTTTTAAGGATGAATCTATGAAACGACTAGCTTAAGGTGCAAAGGTAAAATTTTGTCCACCTTAAGGCATGGAAAATTAAAGATCCTGAAAAAGCCAGCTTAAGATGTAAAGGGACAACTTTTTCTACAATAAGACATACAAATTTAATAACCTGTATAATTGGAGGGTTTGAAGACTTCACCTTGCATTGACTGAAGAATTTGAAGACTTCAACTTGCATACATGGGTGCACCTACAGTGGGTCTTTTTGTTCATATGAACCCATTTCGTTGGAGACTTCAACTTGCATACTTTGAGGATTTGAAGAGTCTAACTTATAGACTTGAAGGGTTTGAAGACTACCACTTGCATACTTGGAGGATTTGAAGACTTCAACTTGCATACATGGGTGCACCTACAGTGGGTCTTTTTGTTCATATGAACCCATTTCGTTGGAGACTTCAACTTGCATACTTTGAGGATTTGAAGAGTCTAACTTATAGACTTGAAGGGTTTGAAGACTACCACTTGCATACTTGGAGGATTTGAAGACTTCAACTTGCATACCTTGTTGAATTTGGAAACTTCAAGTTTTATTTGAAAAGTTCATATTTCTTATGGGTTTGCCCACATTGAGTCACCACCATTTTGTGCAAGTCTGAATTTTAATGAGAGATTACTTATAGCTTTAACTTTTATGTGGCAGATCAAGGGGGAACATGTGGTTTTTTGACACTCATGCAACTTAACTTAGAATACGATTCTAAGCACCTCCGTACCTCAGTGGAAAGGATCAATGTAACCACCCGTTAGGTCATTTTGAGTACTAGAACTATTTTGACTCTTCCCGTAAATTTTAAATTGTTATTTTTGGACTATTAGTTAATTATAGCTATATACTTAGTGGGGTAATTTTAAACAATTGATTTATTTAGTGGTTAATGGGCTAAGTTGATAATTTATTTAATACATTATATTACTTGGCCCATGTGTAAAGGCTAAATTTATGTTAAAAGGAGTTATTATTTTTTTAATTGTGAATAAAAAGCTAGAATAGTTAGTATCCTCAACAAAAGGAAGGCATACGTTTAATGACCCTCCAGGTTATTTTTGAGTTAATGCACTCATTTCAGCATTTAGAGCGTTCATATAGACACCCCAAGTCATTTATGACTTGTTGGCATTGAATGTTCGGTCGCTTTGTCGTTCGTCTGGGTTTTAGGCCCGTTTTCCTATTTTGGAGCTTTTGAATCGTGAAAAGTTGACTTTAGTAAAAAATATCATGTTAACAACCTCAGAACTAAATCGTGACTATTCCATCAGCTCCGGAATGTCTAATATAGGCTAGAAGCATGGTCCGAATGAGTTTCGAGGCCTTCGGTGCGAGTTTGGTACCATTTGACGTTTTAGCCTTTGAAATTTGGCCTAAGTTTTACTTTGGTGAACATTCTTGGGAAACATGCTCGAATGCAAATTCTCTCAGGGTAGTTAGTTTTGGAATATCGAGTTTGGTCTGGAATGACCCTTCGTTCACTTCCCGAATCTTCTGGTCTAATCCCAAGGCCCCTTGTGGAATTTAGCTAAAAATTACATTTGAGTGTGCGACCCACTTTCAGTCATAACGACATCGTATGAGAATTCCAACTGCGCCATTGAGTTTGGAACGTCGAATTTCGTAGGGTAGCATAGTCCGTTTGCACGCACGGTATTCTAAATGAATTTCGAGCACCCCGTCAGAGACTTTAAAAAAATAGGAAGAGCTGAAATCTGGTGCAACCTTTTTAGCGACCAGATTTTGACTTTTTAGCGACCAGATTCGTTTATCTAAAGCCCCATTTCAGCTTCAGTCCTCATTTTCAATAGCGATTTCTTCAGCTATAGAGCTCCAAATTGAGTGATTCAAATCCCTAATTTGTTACTTATTTCTGTGGGAAAGCAGTGGTGTGATCAGAATGTGCTGGAGAATATTTGTTTGAGGTGTTATCTTGGTTTTAGCTGCTGCCCTCCTCTTGACTCTTCTCTTTAATGAAGGTTTTGATTTCTTGAGCTATAAAGCTCCGATGAGTGCTCAGAGAAATATGAAGATCGACGTTTTGAGGTAATTTCTGCCCCAAATGGGCTGCCCTCATCTTGATTTTCCCCATAAATCAAAATTTTGTTGCAAGATAAAATATCTTTCATTACGATCCTTGAATTGTGCCCCATTTTGGGGTACAAGTTCCATATTGCGTGTATAACCTTTTTGCGGTGTCAAATGTAGGATTCCCATCGCGGGTCCTACACTCTCCTTTTAGGTATGATTTTGGGTCAGACTCTGAAAATTATGATTTTAGTGTCAAAACGCTTGTATTAATGTTGTGATTCTATTGTTGATGCGTTGCGACATTTTGAGGCCGCACGCAAGGGAAAAACTCCGACTACGTGATTTGGAGCGTGCTTGGTCGGCCTACATGTAGCCTACAATTTCCCTATCCTTAGATTCAACATGATTTAGAATTTGTATTTTGAGTTGTATAATTTTGGGGGTACTTGGTTGTTGAGCATGCTAAATTCCTATAAACCATGATTTTGGCTCTAATTTCGAGTACTCCGGGTTACTGAGGCATGTTTAATGTATTTATTGATCATCAGTACCTTGTTGTGCGCCCTTTTTTTTATGGCTTGTGTGTATATATGAAAGCATGTTTGGCCTTAGTCTAGGCTTAGACCAGTGATTGCCATAAACTTGCGTATTTTAGAGCCGTTAGACCTTGAAACCTCTTCGACGTCGCTACAGACGGTTTAGCTCCCTATAGACTGATATAGCAAACTTGAGTCTGATAGTCTGTGCCTTAGCTAGGCAGTAACACCGCTCCTGGAATCCTATATCCATAATTCCTTGTCCCGTCGGTTCCGATGTATTCGAATTCTTGGTTTGGAAGATACTCGACGATTCTTGTTGGATATAGTTCGGGCTGGAGTGATTCATTGATGGCACTCAGTTTGGGGGTACTCCCTATAACGCTCGGTTGATAGCTGGTCCTATTTTTAACAGACTCGCCTCTACTTGTGGTTCAAGTCCCCAGTTCACTCCACCCGGCGGGGTTCAAGTCCTTGCCTTGGTCATATTTTATGTGGTTCAAGTCCACGATTATCCTTAACCTCCATTCAAGTCCTTGGTCATATTTTATGTTGTTCAGGTCCACGATTATCATTAACCTCGGTTCAAGTCCTTGGTAAAATTTTATGTGGTTCAAGTCGACGATTATCCTTAGCCTTTGTTCAAGTGCTCGGTTACTTAAAATCTCGGTTCAAGTCCTTGATCCTTCATCTTCATTCGATTCAAGTCCTTATTTCCCTATTAGCTCTGTGTAAGCTTTAGGCACATGGATTGGTTCGGTTCAAGTGTAGAAAGTTGTGGTAATCTTGGAAACTTCATCGGATACTCTTACTTCATTTAAACTCTCCCTTCTTTGCACCTGTCAGGCTTATGGAAGTTCATTCAGGCTTTTACTTTCATATTATGCACGAGCTTACCCGCCCGATTTATGGGAGCCCAATCGGATTTAGTTAGCGACTTTCCTTCTCTTTGTGTGTGAGTACGCTCGTGTGCATACCTATTAGATGTTCCCTCCTGCTTATTTTTGTTAGTATGTTAGATTCTCACATTTCATATTACTTTTGCTTTTCTTGCTCAGTCGACCTATGATGCCTACTTGGTACCTATTTTTTTGGTACTCATACTACACTCTGCATCTGTTTTTGTGATGCAGGTCTGAGCATCAACTATCATCGCTGATTTCGAGCCAGCTGCAGTCATTTTAAGAGGCGAGGGTGAGCACATAGCATCCTGGATTTGCCCGTCTCCTTTTGTTAGTATGTTAGATTCTCACATTTCATATTACTTTTGCTTTTCTTGCTCAGTCGACCTATGATGCCTACTTGGTACCTATTTTTTTGGTACTCATACTACACTCTGCATCTGTTTTTGTGATGCAGGTCTGAGCATCAACTATCATCGCTGATTTCGAGCCAGCTGCAGTCATTTTAAGAGGCGAGGGTGAGCACATAGCATCCTGGATTTGCCCGTCTCCTTCTATATTTATATATTGACTTGTCTTTTTGTTTTTGAGTCAGTCTTGTTTTTGTGGTCCACTTTTGGGATTTGTACTCATTTTGTTAGTAGTTCTGTACTTGTAACTTCTAGGTTCTGGAAGGGATCTTTTGATTGTATATAGTTTTGGCTTGCTTCCGCCCTTCCATTTGTGATTCATGTTCTTGTTATTATTATGTTGTTGGGTTTAGTTTTCTACCCTCAATACCATTACTAGATGTTCCGGGATAATGGTTGGCTTGCTTACTGGTGGGTTATAGTAGGCGCCATCATGACTCGAGGAATCGGGTCGTGACAATACGCCTCATACTTCATATGTGGGTAAGAAAACAATTAAAAGGTTAGTCTTCAATCTCTCCTACAACTAATATATATATATATATATATATATATATATCATAATTTTTTAGTGGTTGTAAAAAACATATGTTGAAGATTTAAGTATAATCTAATTAATATTATTATTATAATATTATTTGAGTGGAAAGGAAATTGAAATTAGTAATGCCGAAAACCCATGTTGTTACTGCTACATTTGGTGCTGTGAAACAATGAGGAAAGTTTGTAGGGAGAAATCATTGCTTAGTGATGAGTAATAGTAGGGTGTAGGTGGGCCATCAATAATTAGTATATAGGAGTAGAAAATGAAGTTTAATTTTTCAATTACTTACTGGTAGAGGAGTGCTAATGACCTCTTAAATTAGTTTCGCTGCTTTCAATTTTTTAGGGTACCATATTGTAATCTAAATTTGAATATATTGAGATAGATAATTAAAAATTAGGTATATTTAATTATATGAGTTCCATTAAATTTATAATAAATAGAAGTATTGGGACTTATCTTTAGGCTTGAACTTTAGGGAATTGACTATAGATTTGAGTGAGTTATTAGGTCTAGGCTAGACATATAGTAATATGGATGTCTTGCTAGACATCATCTCTTCGGTGGAGGTAGGTTATCGTTTATTCTATATGATAGATAGACTCTGAACAGTGGTTCATAGTTATTGGGTGATATTGTGAATTTTCTATGCACTTGGTTGTTCTAATTTGGATAATTCATGTGTTGTTCTGATTGGTCTGTAATCCTAAGACCCTGAAATCCATAATCTTGAACTTGTTCTATTAGAGTGACGCCTTGAATAAAGAAGGCTTAATGAAATATATTTAAGGAAGAGGTAAGATATGATAAATAATGACTAATGAATTAACTATATGATTGCATCGGGTGCCATGAGCCATCACTCTATACTTGGATCGGGTGCCACAAATTGGCACGGTATTATAGGATCATGTGTCACATTCCGACACGGTGACACGATATTATTGGATCAAGTGTCATATTCCGACACGAGATTATTAGATCGGGTGTCACGTTCCGGCACAGTAACATTAAAGGAAAACATATTGAATTAACTTAACGTGATATATCTCAAAGAACCTATTTCCCAAATGAATGTGGTGTGGACGAATGAGTCCTCGAGTGTGTGTTTCATATTGTGACTGATTACTTACTTGCTTCAGTGTTGTTGTCACTTGTTCATATTGTTCGTTGCTTGCCATTTGCTAAGTGTAATAGTTGATTTCATGTTATTTCTTTTGCATATTAGTTTCTATTTTATGTCGGCCAATGATATCTACTCAGTACACGCTGTCTTGTATTAATTCTTACTTGCGTTTTTCCTTGTTTTCCTTTTGTGGAGTGCAACGAGTGTACCAGAGTCCCTCCTGTGAGAGAAATAGACTTCGGTGTAGATATTCATCCTGATACTTGTCATATATCTATTCCGCCTTATAAAATGGCTCCAATTGAGTTGAAAGTGTTAAATGGGTTAAAAGAAAGTGATGAGTCGGGGATCTCAGCTCATTTAGGGCTTAATATCTCGATTTTTAATGTTCTCAATGCTTATTTTATGCTCTAATATAATGTTTAAAAGCTAATTTGCAGCAATGAAGGTAGAAGAGAAAGGCAAAGACATTACCGGGTAAAAAGGGGTGAAATCTTTAGACAAGAAAGGTTGAGGATCTCAAAGATCACTCGGCGAGACGCCGAGTGGCTCTTCATCTTGCCAAATGTTACAATAGGCCAGCTCTGGAAAAAGCCAACTCGGCGATGGAAAATGGCATTTCGGTGAAGCACCAACTAGATCTGCAATAGAGATCCTGATCGCCAAAAGTCACAGAAGATGAATGGTGTAAAGTCAGTCAAGAAGGGGATCATAAGGGATATTTGGCGCATCACCGACTTGGTCGTCGATGCTCGACTAATTCTTCTTAATTGCTCTGAAGCCAAAAATATGGGAACATATCAATGTGGTTTTAAAAAGAGAGTTCCGAAGTTTTGTGCGATATTTATGTGTTTTTTTAGAGTTTCTTCATTGGGTTTTTGATCCCTAGCACTATTCTTTGAGTTTTTGAGTAGGAATTTAGGGTTGGTTTTGATTTGGAAATGATTTTGAGTATTGTCAAGACTTGCAATCTGTTACCTAAACTGATGGAGAACATAGTTGGTACCATTTTCTTGCTTTTTATTATGTT
Source organism: Solanum tuberosum (assembly GCF_000226075.1). Lineage (NCBI taxonomy): Eukaryota > Viridiplantae > Streptophyta > Magnoliopsida > Solanales > Solanaceae > Solanum > Solanum tuberosum. Next base: position 784,551 of record NW_006239116.1, on the reverse strand, counting down.
TGACTAAAACCCTCATTCTTGGGGGTGTTATTATGGTATTATATGTTTTGAATTAGCTTATATGTGTTAGTATTTGCTAATTTAATTGATAGTTGAGTTTTAATTGATGAATTGTAGTTGCAAATGCACTTCTAGTGTAGCATTCTAGGCTTGCTTTTGAAAGAGGTTTTAGAATAAAAGGTATCAATTGATGATTGTAGTGATTTAGTTTTTATGGATTCAGCTTGAGAAAGCGGGTCTAAATTTAATACTACTAATCTAGCTCAAGAGAGTAGATAAATTGAGGTTTTGGGTTGTTCATATTTGTTGGGTTTCTCGAGGTTCGAGAGAACTCGCTTGATTTGTAATAGTTGATTGAGAAATAGTTGTTACACCTAAAGTCTAGCTTACTGACTTAGATTGAACAGTTTTTAGTAAATAGTAATTACCCGTAAAACAAAATTGGAATTTAATCGATCACATCCCTAAGGATCCCTCTCTACTTGATTACTCCCCTACTTTTGTAGTTGTTATTTGATCAATCGAATCCCCCCAATTGACTCTAGTTGTCAAACCCCTGCCATTTACTTTAATTGTTTAGAAAATGTGTAAGCCTACAATTGATTAGAACACTTCTTTCACTTGATAATTGAATTATCTATCGTATCACTCCATGTGGGATCGACCCCAACTCTTTGTTGGGCTTATACTTGATTGCGATCTCCTACACTTTGAATTGAATGAAGTGTAGTTGAGCGTTATAAAAAATGGCGCCGCTTCCGGGGAGTGGTGTTTGAATTCTTTTAGTCAAGTTTAGTTGTGAACTAATCTTGTTGTAGTAGAATCAATTTAGGTTTGTTTTGTTGGCTGCTCTTGAACAGGTGACGAAATGCGAGTTAACAGAAGTAACACTGGCCAACTTGGGCATATTTATGACATTGGTAACTTGTACGTTGTCAATGAAGATCAGTTGGGAAGTGCCAGTGCTATTCGATTGCCTTCTGTTGTGGCCAATGCGGTATTTCATGTGACTAGTACTATGTTGCAACTATTGCAAATGAAGGGTCTATTTGGAGGTTTAGCTAGTGAGGATCCTCATGAAGACATCCGAAACATTGTTGATGTATGTGGGACATTTTCCTTCAAGAACATTACTCAAGAGTCGGTCTAACTTCGCTTTTTTCTCTTTTCCCTAATGTGGAGGCAACAAAGTTGTTATTGAGTTACCAAGGGATTCAATCACTTCTTGTGAATAGATCAAAGATGTATTTTATGTAACGTTTTTCCCTCCATCGAAGATGGTGACTTTAAGAGACAATATTTAGAACTTCAAGAGAGTGGATGGTGAATCGATTCATGAGACACGGTTGAGGTTTCATAAATTGCTGTTACAATGTCCAAATCATGAACTCCCGAACAATGTGTTACTACAATATTTCTACCAGTGTCCAGACTCTGTCAACGAGGGTGTGGCTTACCAGATTGTTCGAGGAGGAATCATATAACAATCATTTGAAGTAACATCTACTCTCCTTAATGAAACGACAAAAATCAACCGTGATGTACACTAGAGAAGATCAAGTGTCTTCTTTGAACTTTAGGTTAACAAAGGAACAAATCGAAAAGGACCAAGAGCGGGATGCAAACATGGCCAAGATGATGACCCAAATGGACCTATTGTCAAAACATGTCATGGGTAGTGGTTCTAAGGTTGTGCATACGAATGAAGCACAATTTGAAGATATACACAATGAGGAAATTAACTTCTTACCAAATCAAGGAGGAGGTTTCTGCTCAAAATATTCAAGGCCGAGTGGAAACCAAGGTTCGAATAAAGACCGTGATAAAGGTTGGAGAGTCCGTGATAGAGAATGTCGTGACCATCGTACAAATTGGAGAGAGGGATGGTGACAAAGATAGATATGTACCTCCCCATGAGTGTCAAAAGCCAAAAGAGCAAAGGGCTGATACTGAAAATTCCCACGCTGAAGATATGCATGCACGCATTCTCAACAAAGTAAAAGGATCAGACAAAGTGCTCAAGGAAATTAAAGAGGACGTCTCATATCTGAACCAAGTAGTTACTTCACATTCGGTATCAATTAAGCAGCTGGAAGCACAAATGGGTCAAATTTTGACTCATTTAAATTAGAGACAAAAAAGAGGTCTACCGAGTGATATCATGGTCAACCCAAAGAATAAAGTTTAAAAGCATGTCTTCGTCGTGCCACTATGCTAAATAAGGTGCTTCATGGGAGGCCACCCAAGTTCTTCAATTTTTATTTGTGTTATTTGAATAACGGGTGTTTGATGTGTAGGTTTAAAATTTCGGCGCATCGCTGAATGGTCGGCGACATAAGTGGGTGTTGCCAACTGGCTCACAAACTGAAGGGTCAAAAAGGCCTCAACTGTTTTGAAATTCAAAATCTTCTTTCATTTCATATTTTCCAACCTTTGCACTCTCAACATACATTTTTAAATATTTTTGCTAGTGAATTTTATATGGGGATCAGTTACTCGGTGGAATCTTTGAGTCTATCATTCGTATTTGCTTTCCTATCACTACTTTGTTTGATTTTAAGGTTGGTGATTCCAACCCCACTTTAATGTTTGTAGTTTCCAAATGCATGCTTGTATCCTTGTTGAATTATCCGCATAATATTGAGTGTTTGAATGATTTTTGTTAGTATATGCCCTTGTCATACTTTGGTTATGCAGATTTTGGCCTATAATTGTCGAGTCTAGTGTGTTAACTGATTGAAATTGTGGGTATGTGTTGATTATGTGTTGGGTCTGGTGTGAGTGAATTTTGAGTAACCGCAATTGCACCGATCGACTTCTTCTGCCCAATGATAGAATGGGTGACGTCATTCTAAAGGCAAAAGACGTTGATTTGTCAATTTTGAACAAATTAGGAGAATTTTGGGTACTCCAAAGTAGTTATTGGTCTGGGTATGGGCTTAATTGCATAGAATAGGTGTTTAAATTTTCTATCTTGGGCTGCGGGTTAGAAATTGAATGTTCGGTAAAAATTTGGCACGAAGGTCCTTTCGATGATCTTAGTTGAGCTCGCCAAATGGTTCAGGGATTCGCGCAATGACTATTGGATAACCTTTTTATTCTATAAACTTGATGAAATGTTTCTATAACATTCTCCGATACGCCTAAGCTCGCTGAGTTCACTCGGAGACTCGCCGAATATCTGTTAGATCGCCCTTCTGCGCCCCAAATTTTAGAAAATTTTCTATAGCATTCGGCGAGCTACTTTTAGTACCTCTAAAGGCCCTTGACATTGCTGGCTTGTGATGAATTCTGAGCAATTTTATTCTGGAACATTCGGCGAGCCTGACTTAGCTAGCCGAACTACTTAGCGAGTTTTCCTACATATTTTAAACATTGATAATTTTGCGAACTACTTCTTATGTATTAATTTATTCAAAGTTGTTTGCAGGTATGGCGAGACGTACAAGGAAGGAATCAACCACCCCATATGCGAGAACGGGGAATAGTGATCAATGAGGGTGCTGCCTCTCACGAGCCACACAAGCAAAACTTCCTCCGACTGGGGGAAAAACACTGTTAAAGGCAATGGGCCGGTAAAGCCAAGTTCGACTGAGGGGAGCTCAGATAGTATGGATATCTATGCCACGCAGCTCACCATATCAGAGTCTGACAATAAGGGGAACTGGGGGAATACATTGCCAGTCTCCGTAACTGAGCCGGAGGACGATCAGACATTACAAACGAGGAGAGCAGAGCTGCACTACAATTCACTCCATGATCTGGCCAGGATCCCGATGCCTCCTACACCTCCTCTACCTCTAGCACAGACTGTTGAGCAGGAGAACCAATTAGCTACATATGTTGTAGTACACAGGTATCAACAAATGTGAACACTATAAAGTCCCACAAGTTTGAGATCTTCACCAACCCTCGAGGCTCTTACATTCCATCTTGGGTTCGTGAATTTTATGAGGAGTATAAGAAATTGGAACCTAAAGGAAGGAATAAGGCCATCTCGTTCACACCGTTGAACTATTTAGTGGTGCGGGGAAGATTGGTGCAGTGCAGCAGCACCGACATAAATGAGGTGCTAGGGTGTACGATGAATGTGATCCACTTCTTAGTGGATCAGATACAAAAGAAGACCTAGGATGATCTGAAAGGTTGGTTGACTCCTCTTATCTCCGATATCATACCACCATATATTGATGCAGGAGTTCTGATACAAAAGAAGGATCTAAATGTGGCTTCTATGCTTTGGTTCGGGTTTATCAACAACAATTTGATGCCATCACAAAACAAGTCTATACTCAGGCATCTGAAAGTTGCATTGTTGGGCTGCATCATGGACCAAGGTAGACTAAATTTTGGTTTGATTATCGAGCAGGAGATGGCCATCAAACAGAGTGAGACTTCTCTCCCATTTCCATTGTTGATTATGGAGCAGTGTTCGCATGCGCGAGTACCATTCATAGAGAATACATATGTGGTTTTCGGTGTTGAATATGGAACTGTGTTCGCGTGCCTCCCACTTCCTCTACTGACATCCAGAGGATCGAGGTCGAGTACACTATGGATGAGGCATAGAGAAGGCGGGTTGCACCTGTGGACACTTCCCCGATGGTTGATATGGAGATGTTGCAGATTGACACAACCCCTCCTACTCAGGCAGGTGAACCTTCAGGTACCCATGACACTTCTACTTCCTCCCCATCTGTTTCTACTGCTGCTACTTCTTCTACTACAGCTATTGTCGCCTCCCAACCTCCATTGACCCAAGCCATGTTGTTTAAGATGGGCCATTTGGCTCAGTATGTTGATGTATGTGCGTCCCGAGTAGAGGCTGTTGTCCCGCAATTAATTGAGAGGGCCATTGCTGCTGCCCTAGCTACTATGAATGCAGAGTTAAGAGAGCACCGAGAGTTAATCACTGCACGCGGCTTGGCATTGGATGCCCTTATGGTGAGAGTTGAGGCATGTGAGCAGGGAAGGGGACAATCACAGAACGTGACAACCTTTAAGGCCGATATTGTTGGTTTGAGATGTGATGTAGATGAGGTGAAATCCACGGATCTGTCCATGTTCTTAGGCACAGTGGATCTTCCCCAGATCTCGAGTACAGTATTGCCAGTGATTTATGAGATCCCTTAGGCTACTACGACCGAACATGCTGTTGTGGCTGATGAAGATACCGAGTCAGATGCTCCATAGATTGGTGAAGAGGAGCTTGATGCATGAGATGGTATTGTATATGATGAGCTGGAGGACCTCAAAGGAGCGATGGTGAAGACAGTTGTGGAGGCGTCTCTTCGAGATACATTGATGGTAGGCTCTAGTGGAACAAAGGATGGAGCTAAGCCTGCCGCAGACAGGGGATCTTAACTCTTTTTCAACTTTATTTTTAAATTTTTTATTTCATTTGCATTTGCTGAAAATTGTTGGTTTTGTTTTTCGGGGTGAGGTATATTCATACCACCTCTTTTGGGCTATTTAATCGATAATTTTCTTGCTGTGAATGCTTATTGGGAAAGCTTGATTTTGCTTGTGACAATTGATTTTTAATGTGAATGTTTGTTTTTCCCCAAATTAAAAATTTGTCACCTCTTGATGTTTGTGAATGTTGTTATTCTCTTGCACATTTCAGTGTCAGTTGCAATCAATGCCGATGGCTTGAATAGTGCTGTTGATTGAACGATATGTGTGCGTGATTCCAATGAGGAAAATTTGAGTTGCAGATGTCATATGTGAACTCTTAGCATATCATTGTGATTGGTTGGTTGTCGAAATGAATCTTGTGATGATCGTTGCATAAGAGGTAAAAGTGTAGAGTCTTGTTTGATGATTGTGTTAAATACCATTTGTGGTGAGATTATCTTGAAATGTGTGTGATAATTGATGAGTCCACGATTTGGACTCATTTAGGGCTTTATTTTAATGAATTTAGTGTCCTCAAATGCATATTTTGTCTCAATAACTGATGTAAATCCTTGAGTTTAAGGTATTTGGAGTTAGAGACAAAATGTGGACACTATGGAGTAAAAAAGAACAAAGCGGATGAAAAGAACGAAGAAATGAAGGCCTTAGGATCGCCTATTCCATTAGACGAGTCGCCGAATGATCTTAACCTCGCCCAAAGTTCCGGTGTGCTGAGCCTTGAAGGAAAAGATCAAGTCTGTGAGGAAAGGGAGCAATCGGCGCATCGCCGAGCAATTCCGCAAAGCAGTTCCCTGTAGCCCAATGAATCAAAATACGAAGATGCTGAACGCAAAAACTGAAAGGCGATGAACCAGATCAAACGGTGGATCACATAGTGTATCGGCGATCCCGACTAACTGCACCGAGTGATCCTTCGCAACACAAATTTTTGAAAACAATAAATACTCATTTAATTATGTAGCTTAGTATCAAGTTGTAGAGAATTACTACTGAAACTTAGAATATTTTCAGTTTTTAGTTCTTAGAGTTTTTGTGGTAGACATTGTTCTTGAGCATGAACATGTGAAGACTTCCAACTCCAAGAAATTGGAAGTGGGTATCCAAGAATCTTCATTCTAGACTCATTTGAAGTGAATATAAATCATACCCATTTGATGTTATTTCGATTTGGTATCATTTTTTTCCATTTCTCTATGTCTAACTAAAACCCCAATTCTTGGGGCGTGATTTTCTGAATATGGGTTAAATTTCCATTTGGATATTGCTTATTGTTAGTTTATTTGTTATTTAAATGTGATTTCGTTTAGTAGTTATGTTTGAACTTAATGGAATTGTAGTTGTAAATATGATTTCATCTCAGTGTCTTTGGCTTGCTCGAGAGAGAGAGGGGTTTTAAACTAAATAGATAGCCGGTGGTTATTGGGAGATCGTGGGTTCGGATCGAGAGACTGAATCCTAGGCCTTATCCCATACATTTAGCTCGAGAGAGTGAATGGGCTAAGGCGGAGCTGCGCTTAAATTGCTTTAACTCGGTGTTCGAGAAAAACCGACTTGATTCGGGGTAAGTTGCTCGAGAGAGAATTTACTCCCACTAATGTCTGGTCTAGTTACAAATATTCAGCGATTTACTATAAATAACATTTACCCAATAGTATATGTTATCCCATATTCCTATCACATCCCGAGAATCCCGTTTCCCTATCTCGCATCATTATATTTTTGTTGTTTTTCTCATTAGTTAAATATAAACCCTCTATTCATAATTGACATTCGTGTCAACCCATTAGATTTGGTATGTTTTTAATCGTTAATTTTTATAGCTATGATTGATTAGAACTTGATTTTAGTTTTCTATTAATTCTTGCAACCACTCCCTTGGGACTCGACCCCAACCCATTCGGTTGGGTTATATTACTATTTTACGATCGTAGACACTTGAATTAGAAGTTATGTTTTGATTACAGAAACATCGAAATGGTGCCGCTGCCGGGGAGTGGTGTTAGTTGACAATTTTTAGTTAAGTAGGACTTTTGTTCTTGTTATTTATAAATTTACTTACTTAATTTTTAACTTTGTGTTTTGCTTGTTTGAGCTTTTAAATAAAGGAGGTGAGCATGCCGTGCAGTACTCGCAAGCAAATGGAGTTTCCTCTGTTAGAAGTAATGATGTTCAGGGATCGCATTCTAACCTTCAAACAATTGGAAGGTGAATGGATTCATCAGACATGGGCAAGGTTTAAAGAACTGCTAGTTCAATGCCCATCTCATGAAATTCCCGATCTAGTCCTCGTGGATTGCTTTTACAGAAGTCTTGGTCCCTGAAACAAGGTATTGGCTGACTATCTCATTTCGGGTGGTGTTACACGACAACCATATGTGATAGCAGCCCACCTACATGATATCGTGGCTGAAACAAACCAAGAAGTAGAGAAGTACTTCATGTGGGCCAAACTGATGACTCAAATGGAGGAATTGGCCAAAAAGATAGTGGAGATTGAAGTCCAATGCAAAAGGAAGGACATATATGTCCCTCCTCATGAGCGAAGAAAGCCCAAGGATAATGAGGGTAAACGTGTTGAAGGAATGCTCTCGATCATTCTCCACAAGGTGAATGAGCATGATATGGTGCTGGAAGAGATGAATGAGAGCATCGAAGTAATGGAATAGATGATTGGTTCTCATTCCACATCGATCCAACTACTCGAGAACCTTACGAGTCATATGATGCATCATCTCCACCCATCGCAAAACAGGGGGTTGCCAAGTAATGCTATGGCTAACCCCAAGAATGAAGTATGACTGTTGACTTGCGTCATGCCATGACGTTAACTAAGGCCCTTCTTGGGAGGCAACCCAAGGTTTTATTGTTTTGATTTGTGATTCTAGATTAAAGGTGTGTTGATTGTGCAGGTTATGGTGTGGGAATTGTTCAAAAAGTACAGGTCGGCGAACCAAAAGACCAGGAGATGCATCACTAACGAGGTCACCGACTCTGACCCAGACCACCGTTAGACTAAAAAAATTTTCAAAATAGAGTTTGTAAAAATTGGCGTGCGAGTGAATTTATCGGCGAGTCACCGAATAGGTCAGCGATGCTGATTCAGTCCGCCATTTGGACCCTCAATGTGATTGAAAGTCCTATACAATTCGACTAGGCAAAGGATCGTTCTGCGAGTCACCGAATGGGTTGGCGATCACGACTAATGTCGTCTAATTGGCGCGAACTACATGGTCTTTAAAAAAGGTTAATGATTTAAACTTCCAACTTTTTCACTTTCCCTCGCTTTTAATCTCCTAAATTTTGAATATTTTTGCATTCCCTAAGTGTTGTATTAGTTGACTTGTGTTCTCGGAGTGGGAAAACTTTACCGCCTAGCATTTTAAATTCTGTATTGTTCAGCATAAGAGGTTGGTTTTCCGAACCCCATGTTCATTTTTTTCGCATTTCGTACTCATTTACAGATGATTTTGTCTCACTTATGTGTGTTGGGCCTCTCTGATAGGATTAGAATGTTTAAATGTTGATTTTAATTTGACAATCTTGCCCGTATTAGTTTGATCGTCAAATGCCAGTAAATTTGTGCTTGGATGTTGGTGATATTTGTTGGGTGAAGTCTGAGTAACCCGTATTTGTGCTAAATGGCGTAAATTGCACAATGATGGAGTGGGTGACACCATTCTTAAGGGCAAAAGTCGTCAGATGGCCAAATTTGGCAAAACCAAGAGAAGTCTGAATATCCCGGGGCAATTGGTGTTATGGGTCTGAGCTTAATTGTACTAGAGCATGCTTTGATTTTGTTTTCGTGGGTTGCGGGGTTGAATTTTTGAATTTGGGTTGAAAATAGGCACGTTGGGTCGTTTGACGAGCTGGGTCGAGCTCACTGAACCACTCGAAAGTTCGCGTAATGTCTCCATCTCACCTTTAATTTCATTGCTTTACTTGATGGTTGGTTCTGTAACTTTCGGCGAGAAGCCTGACGTCGCCAAAAGTACTCGGCGACTCACCGAAAGGCTTCTTTTTAGCCCTTTGTCTGAATCCCTGAACCCTTGTGCACTGGAACTTTCAGCGGGCTAACCCTTGATCGCCAAAAATTATCGACGATTCACCGAAGGGGACCTCCCATCGCCGACTTGCTGAGAATTTTGAGCAAATCCCTTCGGCGAGCCCGATTTAACTCGACAAAGCGATTCGGCGACTCGCCGCCTTTACCGGCTAGTCTGCCTGCAGTAAATTTTCTATGCTCTGATATGAATATTTACTAACTTTTCTCCAATGTTTTTCAAACATGGTGCAAACAAATCTAGATAGTGAACCCCAGAAGAAAGCACGTGACATTATTATAAATGAAGGGGGATCAAATCCTCCAAAGAAAAGAAGGAAAGAACTCCCACCGGGACACAAAGGCAAAAGAAAGAAGCGCACAGCTATGGAGCATGTACTAGGTATTGAATTTCTTTCTTTTATGATGATTAGATAAAACCCCAATCTTGGGGGTTTGACAATGCGATTGATTTCTAAACTTGGCTTGATGGGTGTTAGTTATTATCAATTGTAGTGGTAACTCAAGATGGGTCTTACTTTTCGTTGTGGTTTGACTACTGTATTGCATGTTTATTTCAAAATATTTTAGAGTTTTATGCTTTCTTGAGAAAGAATTGTAAAGCTAAAGTTATAAGTTTGCATTCATAGTTAGTGGGTTATGTTAGATTTAGCTCGAGAGAGTAAATCCTAAAACTTATACTATGTATTCAGCTCGAGAGAGTGGATGTGGTGAAGTTGTGGACTCATCTGTACATCGAAAACATTGAGGTTCGAGAGAACTCAATTGAAAGGAGGTAGTTGTTCGAGAGAAAACTGCCTCACCTAAAGTTCTTCTTACCCATGAAGAGTTAGCACTTTTGGTTAGCAATTTGCACCCATTGAGTTAAATTTAGCAATTGGTTGGTCAATCCCCCAAGTAAATTTCTCATATTTGATTTATCCTAGTTAATTGTTGAAGTTTCTACTCTACTGAAAACCGATTTTCCTGACATTGATGTCACCCTTCAAATTTTACCAATAGTTTCCGACAATTTCTATATCTTCAGCTACAAAAACCACTATTGTAACTTCATATTTGAACTTATAATAATACTACTCTCTGTGGGATCGACCCCAACTCCTCTGTTGGGTTTATACTTCTTAAGGATCGTCTACACCTAGTATCTGATGAAGTGTAGTTGATACGTAAATAAAAATGCCACTGCTGTCGGGCAGTGCTGTTATTTAGAATTCTCTTAGCAAAGTTTGATTTGTGATTTTGTTGGCTGAAGTGGAATCAATTTGATTTATTTTTGTGTTTGTGTTATTTGTGTTGAGTAGATAAACAAATGAGTGAGGCAGAGAGTAACGGTAGTCTAATGGGCCACCAAGGTGATATTGCAGATCTTAATAGTGTGCTTAACCCAGTCCAATAAGGTGGAATTAACATAATCCAGCTACCGTCAACTGAAGAGAATGCTATATTCCATTATACTAGCACAACACTCCATCTCCTTCAAATGAAGGGACTCTACAGAGGGATAACTCACGGAGACCCACATGAGCATATGCGGAATTTTGTAGATGTTTGTGGCCTATTCTCATTAAAGAATGTATTACAAGAATCAGTCTGTCTCAGGTTATTCTCATTGTCTCTGACGGGTGAATCGAGCAAATGGTTGGCTGAGTTACCAAAGAATTCTATCATATCATGGGATGAGCTAACTACGAAATTCAATGTGAGGTTCTTTTCCCCATCGAGAATGATGAAACGTAGAGACAACATTCAAGGTTTCAAGCGACTAGAAGGTGAATCTATCCAGGAAACGTGGCACAGGTTCAAGAAGCTACTACTTCAATGCCCAATCCACGGACCTCCAAAATATGTGCTTCTACAATACCTCTATCGAAGTCTTGACTTAGTAAATAAGGGAGTAGCTGATCAATTGGTTCGAGGTGGAATAATGTTGCAATTGTTTGAGGTAGCTTCGTTTCTTCTTGACGACATGACGAAAATAAATCAACCTTGGTATACTCAAGAAGATCATGTTTCGCCTTTTTTCTTTAGAATGACTCAAGAACAACTTCATAAAGAGAGAGAAAGGAATGAGAACATCATTAAGATGTTATCCCAAATAGAGATGTTACAAACGCAAATGTTAGAAAATGTGAGCAAACCCAAAGGAGCAAGGGGAGTGTTTAAAGTTGAAAGGGTTTCTTCCTCGGGCTATTCAAAGCCGAGGGAGAATCAAGGTTGGAACTTTCATGGATTTATATAATCATCAGCTCAAAGCTGGTATCCAAAAATTTACATCATATCCTCCCTCCACACATGTGTCGGTCATAAACAAAAAGATAAAGAAAAGAAAGAAGAGCCCACACTACTTGCAGCAGGGTGGGAATCAAGGTTGGAACTCTCACAAAGAAGAAGAGCGGAGAAGATATTATCAAGAATGGGCTGAGCAAAGTGATCCTTGAAAAATAGAGGATGATCATGAAGAGGATTACATACAATCGAGTGAGAGCTCGAAGTGAAATGGCTGTACAAATAGTCTCCGAGTGGATGATTTGTTGTCTCGCATCCTTCATAAAGTTGAGGGCTCAGATGACTTACTAAAAGGGATGAAAGTTGACTTCTCATCATTAAACAATAGAGTGAACTCTTATGCCGATGCAATCAAGCTACTTGAAGGTCAGTTGAGCAAACTTTCGGTACAATTGGGACCAAAAGTGATGGGGGACGGCAAAACCACACACATAACAAGTTTTGTGGAGGATGGTGATAAAGATTTGGTTGTGGTTACTCGAAGCAGAAAGGTAGCGGTAGGTGACATGAAAGGAAATGATGAAGCACAAGCTCATGAAGAAGACAACGGTATTGATGAAGAAGAGATACTTATTCAATAAAGCATTTCCAAAGAGTTACAAAAAGATGTAGGAAGAAACAATACAATCTCAAAATTTGTGCAACCTCTCCCCAAAATACCTCCTCCATTTCCCCAACGTCTCAAGAAGAAATATGGTGATGAACAGTTCAAGAAGTTCTTATCAGTGTTCAAGACATTATCGATCAATCTTTCTTTAGTGGAGGCATTTTTGACGATGCCAGGTTATGCCAAGTTTATGAAGGAGTTAGTCACAAAGAAAAGAAGCTTGGACTTCGAAACAATTGAAGTTTCTAATCGTTCTAGTGCAATTATGATTAAGGAGATGATTAAAAAGAAAAAAGATCACAGAGCTTTGACCATCCCTTGCACTATCGGTATGCTACAATTTGCCAAGGCCCTATATGATTTAGGAGCAAGTATAAACCAAATGCCATACCCAATCTATAATCAACTTCGGTTGGGTGAACCGAAATCCACAACAATGAGGCTCTTGGTGGTAGACCGATCGATCAAACACCCCATGGGGATACTATATGACATCTTGGTAAAGGTTGACCAATTCATCTTTCCGACTTATTTTGTCATTTTCAATTGCGAGACTGATGCTGAAATGCCCATTATTTAGGGAAGATGATTCTTAGTAACCAGGAGTGTGTTGGTGGATATTGAAAGTGGAGTATTGATGTTTCGGGTGAACGAAGATGAAGTCACCTTTAATGTGTGTAAGTCAATGAAGCACCCAGGCTATATTCATGTGGTTTAGACTATTGATGTAATTGATGAAGCGGTGGCTAGTGTGAGCCATTTGATGTGTATGAGAGAACCACTTCGGGTTGTTCTTGCAAACTATGATGAGTTCGAAGTCCAAGGTTACGATGAGGTAGTAGCTACCCTTTCGGGTTTTGGGAAATATCAAAGACTTCATTGGCATTGGATATTTATCAGAAAAATTGAGAAACTCCTCCCGCAAAGCCATCAACGGAGGAGCCACCGAAGCTTGAGTTGAAAGTGCTCCCCTCCCATCTTTGATATGCAATCTTAGGGGCTAATAACACCTTACCCATAATCAATGCAACTGATTTGCTTAAATGGCAAGTAAAGTTGCTTCTTGAGGTGTTGAGAAGATACATCAAAGCTATTGGATGGACTATCACTGGCATAGTGGGCATTCCTCCCGGCATTTGCACTCACAAGATTTAGCTTGATAGCGAATGTAAACCGAGTGTTGAACATCAAAGAAGATTGAACCCACCTATGTAAGAGATGGTAAAATAGGAGATAATAAAGTGGTTTGATGCAGGTGTGATCTACCCTATTGCGAATAGCAAGTGGGTGAGTCTGGTACAATGTGTACCAAAAAAGGGAGGCACCATAGTAGTCCCAAATGAAAGGGGGAACTTGTGTCTATGAGACCAGTAACCGGATGGACAGTATGCATGGATTAGCGGAAGTTAAACTCGTGAACCAAAAAAGATCACTTGCCCATGCCTTTTAAGGATCAAATGCTTGATTGACTTTCAGAAAGAGGATGGTATTGCCTTTTGGATGGGTACTCTGGTTATAATCAAATCTCTATTGCTCTGGAAGACTAAGAGAAAACCATTTTCACTTGTCCATATGGAACTTTTGCTTACAAGAGGATGTTGTTCGGGTTGTGTAATGCTCCGCCAACATTTCAACGTTGCATGCTATGTATTTTCGCTAATATGGTAAAAGATTCGATGGAAGTCTTTATGGATGACTTCTCAGTTGTGGGTGATACTTTTGAAGCATGTTTAGCACACTTGGGGAAGGTCCTTCAGAGATGTGTGTTGAAAAAATTGGTCCTAAATAGGCAAAAATGTCACTTTATGGTTAGGGAAGGCATAGTTCTTGGTCACAAAAAGGGCTGGAGGTTGATAAAGCAAAGATTGAACGGTTGAGAAGCTCCCACCACCAATGTCGGTGAAGGGTATTCGTAGTTTCTTGGGGCTTGCCGGCTTTTACCAGAGGTTCATCCAAGGCTTTTAATTGCACACCCCTTGTGCAAACTTTTGGAGAAAGAGTTGAAATTAAATTTTGATGATGCATGTATGGTAGCTTTCAAGTGTTTCAAAGAGAAATTGATTTCGACCCCGGTTATCATTAGTCCCGACTGGTCAGCACCCTTTGTAGTGATGTGTGATGCAAGTGGTACGGCATTAGGTGTCGTGTTGGGGAAAAAACACAACAAACTATTTCATCCCATTTACTACACAAGCAAAACTCTGAATGGTGCTCAGTGTAACTAGACGGGTACATAGCAAGAATTACTTGCGGTGGTATATGCATTTGAGAAATATTAGGCTTACTTGGTAGGCACTAAAGTGGTTGTTCACACTGATCATGCTACTCAAAGAAGGATGTCAAAGGTTGATAGTGGTGCTATTATTGCAAGAATTTGAATTTGAAGTCAAAGAAAGAAGAGGTTGTGAAAATCAGGTGGCTAACTACCTATCAAGGTTAGAAGGCAAGAGAATGATGAGCTGGAGGTAGACATAAATGATGTCTTTCCCGATGGACAGGTATTCACGGTAATACTACAACAAACTCCTTGGTATGCTTATTTTTCTAACTATGTAGTATGTGGGTTGATATCAGAAGAACTGAACTTCTATCAACAAAAGAGGTTCTTGTTCGATGTCAAGAAATACTTTTGTGATGAACCATACTTATTCAGAGAGTGTGCAGACCATATCATTAGAAGATGTGTGCCGGAAGAGGAATTCAATGATATTGTCCATGCTTGTCATGCTTCACTGGTTGGTGGTCATAATGGTGGAGTACGTACAACTGCTAAAATCCTTCAAAGTGGTTACTACTAGATCTCCCTTTGCAAAGATGCTCATGAATTTGTTAGGAAATGTGTACATTGTCAAAAACAAGGTGGAGTGTCCAGAAGACATGAGCTCCCTCTCAAATCTAATCTAGAGGTTGAGTTATTTGATGTTTGGGGAACATATTTCATGGATCAATTTGTAAGTTCGTTTGGTAATAAATACATTTTGGTGGCAGTAGATTATGTTTCTAAAAGGGTCGAAGTTGTAGCATTACCAAACAATGAAGTGAAATATAATGTTCAGTTCTAAAAACGCCATATCATCCTCAAATGAGTGGCCAAGTGGGAGTTTCGAATCGGGAGATGAAGAGTATCATGGCTTAGACTGTCAATGCAAATAGGACTGATTGGTCTCAAAAGTAGGATGATGCTCTAAGGGCATATCGCACCACCCACAAGACACCAATTGGTATGTCTCCTTATCAACTAGTTTTTGGGAAATCTTGCCATTTACTGGTTGAACTAGAACACAAAGAATTATGGGCATTAAGGGCTCTGTATCTAGACTGGGCCAAGACTTCAAAAGAAAGAGTAGACCAACTAAATGAGTATGATGAAGTCAGGTTTAGGGCATAGGAAAGTTCAGCCCTCTGCAAAGACAAAATGAAGAAGTAGCATGATTATAAAATCCTTAGGAGAGAGTTCCGAGTTGGAGATTAGGTATTGCTATAAAATTCTTGACTTAGACTATTTATGGGAAAGCTAAAATCAAAATGGTCAGGCCCATTTAGAGTAACACGGTTGTTCACAACTGGAGCCATTGAAGTCGAAGGCAAAGAGGGTCATGCTTTCAAGGTGAATGGGCAACGCTTGAAGTTGTATTTCAGAAAATGCGATAATTTTTTTGTGATTGAAGTGGTGTATCTGGAAGATGCTTGAAAGCATCTCCATGTCGTGCCACGGCGTTATATAAGACGCTACTTGGGAGGCAATCTAAATGTTAGTTGTTTTGAATAATGTGTGTTGAATGTGGAAGTATAGGTGATTTTTCGAGATTACGACTCCTTCGGTGAATTGCTGAGTATGTTCGGCGATCGCGAAGTTGATCACCTTTCCGGCATCAATAGTTGGTTGAGATACTGGAATATCAGGCGGGATGCATGCAACACTCGGTGATCCGCTGAGATGATTAGGCAACCAGACTTTTGATGAGTCTACGATTTGGACTCATTTAGGGCTTAATTTTAATAAATTTAGTGTCCTCGAATCCATATTTTGTCTCAATAACTTATGCAAATCCTTGAATTTCAGGTATTTGGACGTAGGGACAAAGCATGGACACTACTGAGAAAAAAGGAAAAAGGCAGTTGAAAGAACGAAGAAAAGAAGGCCTAAGGATCGCCTAAGCCATTGGGCATGTCGTTGAATGGCCTTGGTCTCGCCTAATGTTCCAGTGTGCCAAGCCCTGAAGGAGAAAATCAAGTCGGTGATAGAAAAGAGCAGTCGGCGAGTCGCCGTACAGTTTCACGATGCAGCGCCTTATCGCCCAAAGTTACAGGACCTCAAGGATGCTGAAGGCAAAAGCAAAAAGGCGATACAAATGATAAAAGGGTGGAGCGCTGAGTGGATAGGCGATTCCAACTAACTGTGCCGATTGAACCTTCACAGAACACTTTTTAACAACGATAAATACTTGCTTAAATTTTTAGCTTAGTATTTGATTTTGTAGGAAATCATATTATTATTTAGTTTTTGAAGTTTAGAACTGAGAACTGAGTTTGAGAGACATGTTTCCTTAGCTTTGAAGATTTCCATTTCTAAGAAATTGGAAATGGGTATTAAAGATTCTTCATCTTAGACATTTGTAAAAACAATATAAATTGTACCCAGTTGATGGAAACGCATTTCGGTATCGATTTATATCTTTTTACTATGTCTAGCTAAAACCCCAATTATTGGGGTGTGATTATGGTTTGAATTAACTGCTGGTTATTGCTAATTGATAGTCTATTTGTTGTTTAAAAATGATTTCATTCAGTAATTTTGGTTGAATTTAATGGGTTGTAGTTGCAAATACAATCCTAACTTCATGTTTTTGGCTTGCTGGAGAGAGGTTTTAAAACAAAAATTGCTAAATCGATGGCCTGTGGGTATTGGGTTGTCATTTGTTCAACTCGAGAGAGTGAACCCTAAACCCTTTTCCACACATTCAGCTAGAGGGAGTGAATGGACTAAAGCGAAGGTTGTGCTTCATTGCTGCTTCTTGGTGTTCCAAAGAAACCAATTTGATTTGGGGTAAATTGTTCGAGAGAAAGATTACCCCTACTAAAGTCTAGTTTTCTCACTGATTTGCAGCGGTTTAGTATTAATATCACTTACCCGGTTATTTACCTTAGCCCATAATCCTATCACATCCCAAGAATCCCTTCTCCATATTCGTATTTTCATATTATTTGTTTTTTTAGTTGCTTGTTGACTACAAACCCCCCTTTTGATATTTGACACTTGTGTCAATCCTTAATTTATAATATTTTTCTTTGTAAATGTTTTTAACTATAGTTGACTTGAGCATATTTATGTTTTTTTATTGATTGTTGAGTACGAACCACTCCCTTAGGACTCAACCCCAACTCACTAGTTGAGTTATATTACTACACATGATCGTTGGTAGTTGAACTGGAAGTAGTGTCCTGATACGTAAAATCAAAATGGTGCCGCTGCCGGGGAGTGGTGTTACTTGAGGATTTTTAGATAAGTTGAATGTTTTTCTTGTTAGTTATAGTAATACTTACTTAATTGTTAGTTTTGTTTTGTGTGCTTGTGCTTTGAAATAGAGGAGGTGTACATGTTGGGCAGTAATTGTGAACAAGTGGATTTTCCTCCGCTAGAGGTGATGATATTCATGGATCGCACCCTGACCATCAAACAATTGGAAGGTGAATAGATTCATGAGTCGTGGCTAAGGTTTAAAGTACTGATGATTCATTGCGAAACTCATGAAATTCCCGATGTAGTCCTCCTGGAATGTTTTTACAGAAGTCTTGGTCCCAGGAACAATGTGTTGGCTAATCAACTCATCCCAGGTGGTATTGCACAACAACCCTATGTGATAGCAACCCAACTGCTTGATCACATGGCTGAAACAAACCAAGAAGTAGAGAGGGACTTCATGTTGGCCGCACTGATAAATCAGCTGGATGATTTGGCCTAAAATATGATGGAGATTGAAGTCCAATGCAAAAGGAAGGATAGATACATCCCTCCTCATAAGAGAAGAAGGCCTAAGGATGATGAGCGTAAACATGTCGAAGTAATGCTCTCAATCATTCTCTAAAAGGTAAATGAGCGTGATAGAGTGCTAGAAGAGATGAAGGAGAATATCAAAGTGCTAAATGAGATGATTGGCTCTCACTCCAGATCTATCCAGCTCATTAAAAAGCTAATGGGTCATGTATGGCCCAATCTCCACCCAAACAAACAAGAGGGGTTACTTAGTGACACTAAGGTCAACCCTAAAAATGGAGATTGAGTGTGGACTTACGTCGTGCCACGACGTTAATGAAGGCGCTGCTTGGGAGGCAATCTAAGACCCCTTATCGCTCTATTTTTGCTTTAAGAAATAATGGTGTGTTGTTTGTGTAGGTCGAAGTAGGAAAGTTGTTGAAAAGTGTAAGTAGGGGAGCCAAAAGCTCCAGTCGGAGCATCGCCAAAGAGGTTGGCGACCTCAACCCAGACCGTCGTTGGACTCAAGAAAGTTTTACACTAGAGTTTGTAAAACTTGGCGAGGCCAGTAAAGTATTTATGAATCGCCGACCAGATCGGCGAACTCGATCTAGTCCGCCGCTTAGACCCCTAGTTTAACTGGAGGTCCTGTAAAACTCGGCGAGGTAAGTATCCACTCGGCGACCATGACTAATGTCGCTGACTGGGCGATACCTGGACGGTTTTAAGGCCAAAAGTTCGAAAGTTTCAAATTCTTTCACTTTCCCTCAATTTCTAATTTTCACAAACTCACACCCATATAGTATTTTCTATATTTCTTTCTTTATTACTGTATTTGAGTTGTTGATGGGTGCTCAGATTTGGATTACTTCGCCGCCTAGCATCTCAATCTTGTTTTAATCGACATAAAAGGTTTGTTTTCCAAACCTCAAGTTTATTTTTATTGAATTTGTACTCATTTGCAATGATATTATCGTATTGTCATGTGTTGGGCCTCTCTGATAGGATTAAAATAATTAAATGCCTATTTTAAGTTGATAATCTTGCCCGTAATGTTTTGAAAGTTGAAATCCCGTATTCTTCTACGGTTAAATGATTTAAAGTTTGTGGGGTTGTGCTTGCATGTTGTTTAGTTTGGTTGGGTAAAGTCTCAGTAGCCCGTATTTGTGCCAAATATGTAATTTCCACAACGATAGAATGGATTACATCATTCTTAAGGGCAAAAGTCATCAATTGGCCAAATTTGGCAAAATCGAGAGAAGTGTGAATATCCCGAGGTAATGGGTGTTATGGATCTTGTTTTAATTTGAGTAGTGCATGTTTTGATTTTGTTTTTTCAGGGGTTGCAGGGTTGAATTTGAAAAGTTGGGTTGAAAGTAGGCACGTTGAGTCGTTTGGTGAGCTGGACCACTCGGTAGTTCACCGAAATTACCCATCTCGCCTTTAATTTCCTGCTAAATATGTTTTTGGGCTCTCTAACTTTCGTCGAGAAGCCTGAGGTCACCGAAGGCACTGGGCGACTCACCGAAAGACTTCTTTATCTCTTTTTGTCTTCACCCCTGTACCATTTTTTGCACTGTAACTTTCGGCTGGTTCACCCTTGCTCTCCAAAATCTGTCGACGATTCACGGAAAGGCCTTCCACATCACCGATTTTCCATAACTTCAAAGCCAATCCTTTCAGCGAACTCGATCTAGCTCGCCAAAGCAATTCAGCGACTTGCCAACTTGTTCGGCAAGTCTGTCTGCAACTGATTTTCTGTTCTTTTGTTTGAAGATTTTCTTAACTTTTTCTCGATTCTTTGCAGACATGGCTAGACCGAAAGTTGCTGGGAGAATCATGCCACCCCGAAAGATAAGAGCACATAATTTCAAAATAAATTAAAGGAGATCAAATCCTCCAAGAAGGGAAGACAAGAACCTTCACCTGGAGATAAAGGCAAGGGTAAGAGGCCCAATTATGATAGGGAGACAACTCCCCGAGGCCACTCTATTCCTTCATGGGCCCGGGGATTCTATGTAGCTGTGCGGAACTCTTTGGCGGATACACCTATGGTAGCTCCTGGTGGGTCTGCTACTACGGTTCCTCTCGAGATGATCCTGAACACTGACGCTTAGATCCAGAGTACCACACCGGGCACTGATGCCCAAACAGATGAAGCGACTGCGTAGATAGGACCCCCATTTCCGCCCTCTCTGTCTTACTTTATTTCACTTTTGTATCTCTCTGTTTACATTTGTGGACAAATGATTTTATTTGTGGTGGGGTGAGGCCCACCTTTTGTGTGACTTGTTGTGACCTGATTGGTTTTGGTTATATATTTGGGTTTTGAGCTAAAATTGTGTTGTGCACTACCTTCTGTGGAAGGTTTGAGCTTGTGGCTCCATTTTTTTTATTTATAAATGATTTTTGACCCTTCTGAAATAAATTTGCCACCTGAGTATCGGTTTGATCAATAGCGATGACTTGAATAGTGCTCATAATCGAACGAAAATGAATGTGCGGCTACGATGAGGCCAAGTGAAGTTTCATGGTCAATATGTGAACTCTTTGAATCTCGTTGTGACTAGACAAGTATCAAATTCAGTTTCTTGTGATGAAGATTGCACACTAGCGAAAGTGTGGAGTCTTGTTTGACTTTGGTGTCAATGCCTTGGGTGATGAGCTTACCGTGAACCATTTGTGATAACACCTAGAATTTGCCCCGTTGGTCCGGCTGACTAAGTGATGTGAACTCTTGATATGATCTTAGGCAACTTTAAATGGTGTGAAACAATTTGACATTATACCTCTTTTTGTGGCCTACCTTGTGAGTGTGTGAACTTCTTTTGAGCAACCTTTGAGCCTTAACCTTTTACTTGGAAGAAACTTGATGAAAACATAACCTTTCTTTATCCATTACCCATAATCCTCATGAAGTTGCCGTTAGTTTGAATAGCCAACTTAGGCCAAAAGCCTAAGTTGGGGGTGTGATGAAATGAGAAAGTAAATCAAGGAGTTCAAGGAAGTCCCCTTTTACCCATGTTTTGAGAAAAATGGAACCCCTCCATACCAAAAAAAAAAGAGAAAAACAAGAAAATAATGAAAAAGAAAATGAATGAAAATGTTGTGGAATAAAGTTGTGAAAATGGAAAAATAAATGTGTTTTCCAACAGTCCATGGAAAGTGAATAAGGGGATGACTTGTAAGCACAAATGAAAAATGATAAGGGTATTAGTAATAAATAATGTACTGAGCATGAAAGTTAAGTTGAATATTGAAAGCTGAAACTGATGTATAAGTACCAAACGAAAAGGGTAAGGATGAAACAGAACTACAATACCTTATCTCCCTATACAGAGGAATTATAAGCACATAACAAGAAATAACTTTACCTATCCCCCATAAGATAAACAGGTACAACTAGTACACAATCCCTATAGGTCCAATGAGAACAAATAATTGCTAAATACCTTTATTAGCTCCTTACTTGGATCCCAATGATTATTTGATCTGAACTCTCTGAATGTACATGTGCCATTAATCAATGCAAATCTAATGCTCTGTGGTACAATGCATATATACTACCCTATAACAATAGCCTACCGGGCCCGTAGGCACAATCTTCCCGACTCTAGGCTTTGTCTACCAAGCTCGTAGACTCGTCCTACCCCACCGGTTGGCTCGATCTACCCAGCCCGTAGGCTCCATATAAGAATCAAACTTTATGCTCAAAAACCCTGCAAAGTGAGTGTCTGATTAGGCGAAAATATGCTCATAGGCGGCACCGAGATGATAAAATATCACAACAATAATAAGAAATCATAATTAATAAAAACATTATTATAACATGATTGACTAGGCTACTAAGTAAGGAGTATAGTGTTGCCGATAGACATAATATCTTAAGGTGGTAGCCAACTCAATAGAATAAGGCTACAGGGTAGATAATGATAATACACCGGCCATGACAAGCTTATGCGTTTAGGATCATGCCAAAAGATAAATAATAGCCTTAACATACCTTTGAACCAAATCCCAAAAATGTGCCTCTATGAAGCCTGACCAAGAAAAAGTAATGCAATAATGCAAGAATCAACCAAGCTGCAAAAATGAAGCATAACAAATCCATAAGGCGTTAACGTCATTAGTACGATTAAACCACTTTTAAGTAAATGAACAAAGTAACAATATCAAAATAACAAGTAGCTTCTAACAACAACACAAGTCTATCAACATCTCACAAGAACAACAACCATTTTGCCTTGAAGCATAGGAAATCACCTAACCATTTTGCATAAGTACACATCCCAACCCAACTCTAGAGGCATTACAATACACCTACAAACCATCCATACCTTCTAGTAAGGTCAATATTAGAGTGAAAGTAAGTCTATCTTTCAACTCTTGGAAATTTTGCTCACAAGCTTCCGACCACACAAACTTAGCTTTCTTTTGAGTCAAAGCCGTCAAAGGAGAAGCAATGGAAGCAAATCCCTCAACAAACCTTATATAGTAACCGGGCAAACCCAAAAAGCTTCTAATGTCGGAAGGGGTTAGAGGACTCGGCCAACTCTTGACCACATCCTACTTCTTAGGATCTACCTCAATATCCTTGCTTGAAACAATGTGACAAAAGAAAGTTACGGACCTTAACCAAAATTCAAACTTGCTAAACTTTGCATAAAGTTGTTGGTCCTTAAGAACTTGCAACACAATTCTCAAATGGTCCACATGTTCACTCTCACTCCTTGAATAGATCAAAATATCATCAATAAATACAATTACGAACATATCAATTTATTGATTAAAGACCCTATTCATCAAGTCCATGAACGCCGCCGGGGTATTAGTCAACCCAAACGACATTATCACGAACTCATAATAACCATACTGGGTTCTAAAGGCCATCTTTGGGAAATCATCCCCTCTCACCCTCAATTGGTGACAACTCGAATGAATATCAATCTTAGAGAAATAACTAGCCCCTTGAAATTGGTCAAACAGGTAATCAATCATTGGAAGGGGATATTTATTCTTCATGGTCACTTTATTCAAATGACGATAATCTATGCACATTCGGAGAGACCCATCTTTATTTCAAACAAATAACACGGGAGCACCCCATGGAGATATACTTGGTGGGATGAAACCCTTATACAACAAATCCTTTATTTTCTCTTTCAATCTTTTAACTCTGTCGGAGTCATTCTATGGGGGGTAGAGATAGGTTGCGTATTCAGAAGAAGGTCAATACCAAATTCTATTTCCTGCTCGGGAGGAATACCGGGTAAATTATCCAGGAAATCTTTCGGCAACTCATTAACCACGGGATCTGACTCAAGAGAAGAGGTTTCAGAATCTACATCCCACATCCTAACAACATGGTAAAAGCAACCTTTCGAGATCATCTTTCTAGATTTAAGGTAGGACACAATTTGACCTCTAGGGATAGAGTTTCCCATTTTCCACTCTAAGATAGGTTCATTCAGAAATTGGAATCTAACCACCTGAGTTCTACAATCAATAGACACATAACATGCACGTAACCAATCCATACAAAGAATCACATCAAAGTCTAACATGTCAAGCTCTACAATGTTAACAAGAGTAACTCTATGGGATAAGAAAACGGGACACCTTCTATAAACCATCTTAGCCACCACAGAATCACCAACAGGACTAGAGACAAAAAAAGGTTCTAATAACACTTCCGGAGGAACACAAACCTCCTTGTCCACATAGGGCGTCACAAATGATAAATTAGCACCTGGATCTGACAAGGCATACACATCAAGAAGAAAATACGTTTAACATACTGGTCACTACATCCAGGGAACTCTCTTGGTCACCTCGGGTTTGGAGAGCATATAAGGAGTTTTGCTTTGGAGCATTGGAGTTTGAACCGTCTGGAGGAGCTTGCTTGCCCTCTGTTCCTTTAGCCGCAAGGTTTGGAAAACCTCTCATTTTGTGTCCACTCTTTCCACAACCAAAGCAACCCGTGCCAACTAGGCACTTACTATCTTGTTTTGTTTCACACTATGCCCAAATAGTCCTAGTAACATAAGAGACACTACTATTACCTCCTTGAGGTTTAGGGTTAGACACCCTATCCTTGTTTACCCTTGGGGAAGCACTAGAGGAACCTTGGTTGGAAAACCTTTGTCTAAATCTTGGTCAACCTTGTCCATTGGATTTAGCATTACAAAAATTCCCATCACCGGTCCTAACCCTATTAACCTCCCTACACGTCTCCTTGAGTTTGTCTTCCTTAATTTGTTGTGCATGGACCATGAGACAATAGATGTCCATTTCACCAATGAGCATGGTGGTATGACACTATTTCAACACCATATCGAATATACCCTTCACAAACTTATTGATCCTAGCCCTTGAATACGTAACCATAGATGGAACATACTTAGACAATTAAGTGAACTTTAGGGCATACTCATTTACACTCAAACTTCCTTGACGTAGGTTAATGAACTTTTGTGCCTTTATTTCCCTCATCTCTAAGGGAAAAAACCTATCCAGAAATGTCGATTTCAACATTTCCCACTTTACGGGACCCGCTCCCACCGGCCTTGTCTCCTTCCACTGATCATACCATAATTAAGAAACCCTTTTTAGTTGGTTAGCGACCAATTCCACCTTCTCTTGTAGAGACACCCTCGTCATAGAAAGTACCTTGTAGACCTCATCGACCAACTCTTGAGGGTCCTCCTCAACTTTGGAGCCATAAAATTCAGGAGGGTTCATTCTCATAAAATCCCTCACTCTTGAAGTATCACGACCCAAGGGTACCGCGTAGACGTAACAAGACACATAGAACCCCGAAAGGCACCATGTAAGCCGGTTAGCAAATCATAACATAAGAAAAGAACAATAAAGAGTAAAAACACATTTCCAGTCCAAAATGTTTATAAAAGAAAGCGGAAGTCTAGAGTTGTCTCAATTAGAGATCTATTACAATACATGAATCAAATAGGGTCACAGTCCATACAACATAATCTGATAGTCAAATATAAGAATGAAACTACTAAATGAAGATATATGTCCTCGAATCATGACGACTCACCAACAAGCAAAGAGGACTAAGTAAATCCAAGCTCTAGCCACAATGCGGACCACCTTGAGAATCGGACCCTACACTTGGGGAAAATGTAGGAAAATATAGGTTACTACAAAAATGCACTAAGTATGATAGTCATTCATAAAATCAAGAAAACAGGCTAAAAGGGACATTTTAGTAGAATGCATGCCATTTTCAAAGTTAAAGCATCATTTAGAAGATAATGGAAAAGACTAAGTCATAAGCATAATCAACTCATAGACCATCATATCATAAGAGGAACATATCATACATACCCTTAAAGTATACTTGTGCGATGCTTGTATGAGATCCCATAATCCCACCCATACTAGGTAAAGTTTCTTGAGTAACTATAGTTTATAATTCATCTTCTTGTATCATAATA
The DNA here is from genome assembly GCF_000226075.1 of Solanum tuberosum. Classification (NCBI taxonomy): domain Eukaryota; kingdom Viridiplantae; phylum Streptophyta; class Magnoliopsida; order Solanales; family Solanaceae; genus Solanum; species Solanum tuberosum. The sequence continues at coordinate 758,746 of NW_006239116.1, read as the reverse complement.
AGCAAATAAGCCTTAACAGACATAGACCATGTGAGCTTATAATGGAATCTGGTGTTTACCCCATAACGGAAAGGGGTTGTCCTACTTGCCTAACGTAGAACCATACTCTTAGTTTAGGTGGATTCAGTAGCTAACTACCTATCTGGGCACATAGTGTATGTAATAAAGAGATTTCTTCTAGAAACCCAGAATTAACTAAGGTAGAAGGTTTCCATTTCATGAGATACATACTTTGGGAACTCGGACTAAACTAAGGTACAAGGGACCCATTTGGAAAGCCGAACTCAACTATCGTATAAGCTTCAATCACATATTCATATCAACTAGGTGCTAAGCATTAATTCCCATATATTACATAGTAAGTCTTGACTTCAGTTCATATTCATGGAAGAATGTCTTGACACTCGATCCAACATATTTCATACTAGAGGTCATAGATTCAATAGGTTAGAATAGCCTTTCAACCTTAGAATCATCATATTGTGAGAAAACCTTTCACATCATATCATTTTCATACATATGTGTGTACGTGAGGATAATCTTCCAACAACACAACAACAACATCATAGTGATATTCACTTTACTATCAAAGTGCTCATAAGCATAGAAATAATCTCATTGTCATACATAATTCTCATAATTTTCCCTTCAAGGACCATAGATCATATTCAATCAACACATCTGGAATTACTACATTAGACATGGGTAATAACTTGATTCAATTAGTTCAATTACTATAAGCATAATCTCATAAGACTCTTGTTTCTACAATTCACCCACATCACAAGACCATAAATTGAGAATATGGGGATTTCAAGGATTCTTGGAATATTTCATCATAAAACAATAATAAATCATCAATTAAATCATAATATAATGTAATTAAATCAATAGAATCATTTTTGAAGGGAATCCATGACTAGGAGTGGAACACTAGCTCTTTGGAGAATTTTGTTCTTTAAATTTGAGTTTTGGAGGGACTCCATGGATGAATTCTACCATGGATAAATTACTACCATAACTTAGTTTTGAATTCCAATGAAATTGAGTAGAAAACCCTGATCCTTCAATCCTAGCTTCACCTTCCTTCTTCTTCTTCCTTGGAGTTCTAGGGAGAGAATTTTTGGAGATGGTCTGGGTCTTTCTTTTGGGATTTGGAATTATGAGGACGATGAATAATTTTAGGAACTTAAAAACCTTATATACTTAGTCCAAATTAGTATCAAACGACGTCACTTAATATTAACTAAAATCAGAAAACCCCATAATGCCCCTAAGTTTAACTGGCAAATGGCAGTTAGAGGCCTAACCCACGACTACACAACCACGGTCCGTGGATGGACCCATGTGGCGTGCTGGTGAACCGTGTGTTGATGTTTGTGGCTTGTTTTGCAGGCCTTGACGCATGACCCCTCACCCACGGGGTGTGGGCGGAACCACGAGGCATGGGTCACCTCAGTGGGTCACTACCAAGCAGTTTTTGTGAGGTATCTCCTCAAGGAACCATGGTTGGTCCTTGGGGATCATACCTTAATGTTCTAACACAAAACCCTATATTTTTAGGAATGGGTAGGTACGTTTATGACTCTAACCGTCCTGTTAAGCTCTAGTTTAGCCTATTAGGTTTTGGAGTATTACATTATCTCCCCCTTGGGAACATTCATCGTCGAATGATGATATAGACACCTTACGAAATTAAAGACTCAAAGCTAGCAGCCAACATGCATGAAGCACCAAAATAATGCAAAATTCAAAGGAGGACACTTAAACTCCATCTAAAACATAATCAATGCAACACAAGGAAGTACAAACTACATCTAACAACCTATTATGCATGAAACTCAATATTTCTCATATTAATTGGAGGAACTACCTTCTCAAACTAAAAGCATGCTCAACACAATATCATGGAGCCTATATGCCATTACATTCAAAAGCATGTTAAAGCATGTTCATCAACTCAACTCATGAAGTCAAATAGGCAACTCATACTAAATGCACAACAAAATGAGGAACGCAAATCATGAAAACTCATTTTTTTAGCAAACATAAATTTCATCAAGAACATTCATAACATAAGAAAATCATGGAAAAGCTTATATAACAAACATGACTTCCAAAAAACTAAAACTCAAGAGGAACTACTTACCTCAAGATTGAATAGGAGTAGAAGGAAAGAGATGAGGATATCGGGACTTCATATCGGCCTCGGCCTCCCAAGTAGCACCCCTTAACTAAATTAATTGTCCATAAAACTTTTACTGAAGCTATATCCTTATTTTTCAATATCTTGACTTGCCGGTCTAGGATCTTTACTGGAACCTCTTCATATGAAAGACTTTCGTCAACTCCCAATCCGTCTTAGGGAATAATGGATGTTGAATCTCCAATACACTTCTTACGCATAGAAACATGAAATACCAGATGAACTGGGGCCAACTCATTTGGCAAATCATACTTATAGGCAACATTCCCAATACGTTTCAAAATTTGATATGGGCCTACATACTAGGGACTAAATTTCCCTTTCTTGCGAAATATCATCACACCCTTCATGGATGAAATTTTCAAATTGACCCAATCATTAACTTCAAATCCTACGTCCCTTCTTCTCAGATCGGCATAAGACTTTTGTCTACTTTGAGTCGTTCTCAACCTCTCTCTAATGCGTCGAACTTTCTCAATCACTTCATAAACCAATTTGGGACAAATAAGAGCAATTTTACCTACGTCATATCAACCAACCAGAGACCTACATCTCCTACCATACAAGGCTTCAAAGGGAGCCATACCCATACTTGAGTGATAACTATTATTGTAGGCAAATTCTATTAATGGAAGGGGTCATCCCAATTACCCTTGAAATCTATAACACATGCCCTCAACATATCTTCAAATGTTTGGATGATACGCTCCGCTTGTCCATCGGTTTTGGGATGAAAAGCCGTGCCCAGCTTAACCTTAGTACCAAGCCTTTTTTGGAATGACTTCAAGAATTGTGAAGTCAATTGAGAACCCCGATCCGAAATAATAGATAAAGGGACCCCATGCAACTTTATTATCTCGCTTATATACAACTAGGCATAGTCCTCTGCTGAATGAGAAACTTTGATGGGAATAAAGTGGGCTGATTTTGTAATCCTATCTATAATGACCCAATAGAATCATGTTGCCTTCGAGTGTGAGTCAAGCCCACAATAAAGTCCATATTTACATCTTCCCACTTCCAAGTGGGAATACTTATGTTTTGGGACAAGCCTCCCGTCCTTTGGTGCTCAACCTTAAGTTGTTGATAATTAGGACATTTGGCTACAAATCCCATAATATCTCTCTTCATACAATTCCACTAATAGACTTCCCATAGATCACTGTACGTCTTGGTGGCTCCCGGATAAATAGAATATCGAGATCTATGACCTTCCTCTAAAATTTGTTCCCTCAAACCATCAACATTCGGGACACATAATCGATCTTGGTACTTAAGTACCCCATCTCCCCCTTGGGAGCTCAACGGACTTCTTGAGTACTTACTCTTTCAATTCAACTAATATAGGATCAAGGCCTTGTTTAGACTTCACATCCATAACAAAAGACGATTCGGAACCATTATGGAGCTTGTCACCACCCTTGGTGGAATCCACTAGTTGGACACCTAGTCCGGCCAATCTATGCACCTCGCGAACTAAATCTTCCTTTTCATCCTCTACATGAACCACACTACCCATGGACAATCTACTAAGTGCATCTGCTACATCATTAGCTTTGCCGGGGTGATAAAGGACACTCATAGAATAATCCTTCAAGAGTTCTAACTACATTTGTTGACGAAGATTCAAGTCCTTTTGACTAAACACATATTGAAGACTATTAACATGAACCCCATACAAAGTAATGTCTCCAAATTTTTAAGGCAAATACTACCGCCAGTAATTCAAAATCATGGGTTGGATATTTCTTCTCATGGACTTTAAGTTGCCTTGAAGCATAGGAAATCACTTTACCATTTTGCATGAGGAAACATCCCAACCCCACTCTAGAGGCGTCATAATATACAACAAAACCATGTGTACCTTCTAGTAAGGTCAACACCTAAGCGAACGTAAGTCTATCTTTCAAATCTTGGAAGCTTTTCTCACAAGCCTCTGACCACTCAAACTTAGCTTTCTTTTGAGTCAAAGCCATCAACAGAGAAGCAATGGAGGAAAACCCCTCAACAAACCTCCTATAGTAACTGGCCAAACCCAAAAAGCTTCTAATGTCGGAAGGAGTTAGGGGTCTAGGACAAATCATGACCGCATCCGTCTTCGTAGGATCTACCTCAAAACCCTTGCATGACACAATATGACCAAGGGAAGCTACGGACCTTAACCAAAACTCACACTTGCTAAACTTTGCAAATAGTTGCTGGTCCTTAAGAAATTGCAAAATAATTCTCAAATGGTCCATAAACACATTCTAACTCCTTTAATAGATCATGTTATCATCGATAAACACAATCAAAAACATGTCTAGGTATTGCCTAAACACTTTATTCATCAAGTCCGTAAACGCCGCCGGAGCATTAGTCAACCCATACGACATTACCACAATTTCATAGTGACCATACCAGGTTCTAAAGGCCTTCTTCGGAATATAAGCCCCTCTCACCCTTAATTGGTGATAACCTGAACGAAGATCAATGTTAGAGAAATAACTAGTCCCTTGAAGTTTGTCAAACAAATCATCAATTCTCGGAAGGGGATATTTGTTCTTGATTATAACTTTATTTAATTGACGATAATCGATTCACATTCTAAAAGACCCATCCTTCTTTCTAACAAACAACACCGGAGTACCCCATGGAGAGTTACTCGGTCGGATAAAACCCTTGTCTAACAAATCCTTTAGTTGCTCTTTCAACTCTTTCAGCTCGACTAGAGCCATTCTATAAAGAGGAATTGAGATAGGTTATGTATCCAGTAAGAGGTTAATACCATGACTTGGAGTCAAACCCTAGCTCTTTGGGGAATTTCTATCTTTGAAATTGAGTTTTAGAGGGACTCCATGGATGAAGGACTACCATACCTTAGCTTTGAATTCCAATGAAATTGAGTACAAAACCTTGCTCCTTCAACACTAGCTTCACCTTCCTTCTTCTTCCTTGGAGTTCTAGAGAGAGAATTTTTGGAAAGGGTTTAGGTCTTTGTTTTGGGATTTTTAATTATGACGAAGATGACTAATTTTAGAGACTTAAAAACCTTATTTAGTTAGACTAAATTAGTATAAAACAACATCACTTAATATTAACTAAGCCTGGAAAACACCATAATGCCCCTAAGTGTAACTTTAAAATGGACGTTACAGGACTCACCCACGACCACACGACCACGGTCTGTGGATGGACCCATGTGGCATGTTGGTGAACCGTGGAACGACATTCTGTAGCTTGTTTTGTAGGCATTGACCCATGACCCTTCACCCACGGGGGTGGGCTGACCGACGAGGCATGGGTGACCTCCATGGGTCACTGCCAGGTAGTCTTTGTGAGGGTTCTCATTAATGACCCATGGTTGGTCCTCAAGGGTCGTACTTTTCGTTCTAAGATGAAACCCGACCTCTACTAACGGGAGAGCTTTAATCTCATTTCCAATATCCAGTCGGTTCTAATCATGATTCCCACATAATTCTTATTAAGTCATAACTTGATTAAATAAGATAGCACATTAGAGATCATGCGTGAGAATAACCTTTCACCATCCATGTCAACATATAGATTCAATAGGTGAGAAAGCCTTTCAACCTTAGAATCTTCATATTGTGAGAAAACCTTATACATTATATCATATTCTTGCATAAGTGTGTATATGAGAATACCCTTTCAATATCACAACAACTAGATCATAGTAATTATATCATATTCTTGCATAAGTGTTCTTAAAGCATATACAACAATCTTCATAAAACATGCATAATATCATAATTTTCCCATTCAAGTGTCAAAGCTCATACAAAATAAACATATCTAGAATTCACTAAATTAGACATGGATATGAACATAATTCAACTAACCCAATGTGAAATATGAGGATTTCATGGGTTCTTGGGAAATTCAATATAATAACTATAAGTAATCATCAATTCATACATAATATAAAGTAATTCAAGCATTAGAATCGTTTTTGAAAGGCACCCATGACTTTGAAATCAAACCCTAGCTTTTGGGGATTTCTATCTTCGAAATTGGGTATTTTGAAGGGATACCATGGATGAAGAGCTACCATACCTTTATCACAAAACCCTATGAATTTTATGTGTGACCCTAGTTTCTTCAACCCTAGCTCCAACTTTCTCTTTCTTCTTCCTTGGGTTTTCTAGAGAGAGAATCTTTTTGGTAAGGATGAAGTTTGGGAATTGATTTGAGTTTTAGAAATAATGAGATGAATGACTTAATTTAGTGGCCTAAAATCCTTAAATAGGTGGTCAAAATTAGGCTAAAACGACATCACTTAATATTAATTAAAACCAGAAAACCCCAAAGTGCCTATAAACTTAACAACCAAACCAGCTCTCAGGTCACCATCCACAATACCTCACTAACAGACCGTGGTTTGACCAACGGCTTGTACTGGTGAACAGTGGTTTGGGCTCTAAAAGTCTGATTTTAGGGCTTTGACCTACGGCCCCCACCCACGGGGCATGGGTCCTGCCGTGGTTCAATGTTTTTAGGCAGTTTTTAAGGTCTTCCTCAAATGCCCATGGTTTGTCCTTGAGGGGTCGTACCTTGACGTTCTAATACAAAAACATCTATTTTTAAGTACGGGGAGTTACATCCATGACTCTAATCCTCATGTTAAGCTCTAGTTTAGCTTACTAATTTCCGGAGTGTTACAACATTAGTCTAAAGATGAACCAATGAATAATAAGGTTAGAAGGGGGTGTTCTCTTAAATCAAAAGTATTGGAGGACTCTTCCGTGGCTTCTAGACATTTTAATCTGTGAAAATATTATGGCTATACTTTGAAAATTCAAAAAGTACATTTGAAAGGCAGCCAAACCCGACCCGGATCTGTGACCCGGTTAACCGGGACAATTTTCGCGAAAAAGGTCATAACTCTCTACTTCGACGTCGTATTGATAAATGGTTTTATGTGTTGGAAACGTTAGACCTTCGATTTGATATGTTGTAGACTTCATAAGACTTTAATGGATTTGGAGATATACTCATCTCAAGTACGTACATAAATAAGATTATATAAAAATTTCCTTATAATAAATCAGTCACATAAATTCTTTTGTTTCGAGGTACCCCTTGGCCTCTTACTTCAATCAATGAATTAAAGTATGTGAATATAGTTATTTCTTAGTATAACCACCTGATTTTGATTACTCTTCATTTATCTCAATGAGATTTGGAGTAAATTACGATAGATCGACTTGTCAAACATATGGTTGGCTTCCATAAGCATAGTCTCACCTTTCAGACTTTCGACAAGTGCCTTGGGGGGCAAAAGTGGTTTTCATTAACCTATAGTAAACTCGGTAAATAATGGCTATTTCATGAGTATTGATTTTGATTTTCAATTTTTTGGTTTTGACATTAAGCGTCAAGGAATCCATGACATTATGATCATTAATGTCAAGAGAAAAGTTAGGGTAACAATTAAAGTAAACTGGCCCATCAGCTAGGTTACTCTGCAAAACTCCTAACAATGAATTATCAAAATTCAAAAATCTGCCATCTCGAAGGATGACACAAATAGGAATATCAAGTCCTTTTCTAAACAAAGGCTTAATAGCAACTTGCACCAGGCCAATATGCAAAAAATTAAATGCAGATTTGTAATGATTAATATAATTTTCTTTAAGAAAGCGAATAACTTCTAAAGAGTTATTAATAGCAATAGTAGATTCACAAGTCTTAATATTATGATGAGTAATACAACTAAAATTACCTATTTGGTAAATCCTTTTGAAAGGTTCCTCTGGTATACTCCAGTTTTGCATATCATTTTCTAGTTTAGCAATCTTAGTTGCTTGAGAAGATAAATTAATATTGTTTAAAATATGTTGATTGTTTTCCAGAAAAAAAATTTAAAAATACTGTCTAATGGACTTATAGAACAGAATGTATTCTAACCAGTATAACAATAAACGACATGCTAGCAAGTATAAAAAGGGTATTAAAATACATATGAAAGATCCAAACATAGTTTCTAAGGGAGGTTCTCTTGGTTTTACAACAGTTCTTATTCCTAGCGTCATCTTAGCTAAGGGACCAACATTAATAGGTCTAAACTCCCTTCTGGCTACAACAATCTTACAAATTTGGCTGACCAACGTACGAACCGGATATTAATCAGTTACCTCATACTCAAAGGAAAGAACGAATACCTCACACCAAATATAGAAACGATATATATAGGAACCTGATAAGTATGATAATAAACATATGTATACAAACAACATGTCGAAAATTATTAGAATACTATATTAAAATAATTTTGCCATGCCTTAGACAGTTTATATACTTAGTTGCTCATACTAAGTACTTATACTGCGAACATGGCTCTGATACCAATTAAAGGATCTTAAATAATACGAAATTAAAATAGAGAAAACTTACAAGAAACAGATATTTATTGAATAGCTTCAAGCATAGGAAATAGAAAAGGAAATAGATTACAAGAAGGCTTTGAGAATATAGGAGTAAGTCCTGATATTTTCTGATGCGCTGAAAGATAAATGAGAGTCTCCTTATATAGGATAAGGGGTAGGTGCCTTTTCACTTCAGGCAAACAAGTGGAAGGCTAAGATGTTGCGGACAATAATGGGGGACCTACTTCCCTGAGTGGAGAGTAGTAGAAATACAAGGGCCTACTTCTTTTGACAATCTAGCAGAGCGGGAATCTCTTTTTGATAGTGGAGAAGTCTTCTTCATATCTTCTAGATACCGGAGACTCTTTTTTAAAAGTATTTTATCTTATAGCTTCTCAGTGGATGCCAATTTGGAATAGTGAAATGCCACTTATGAAAAGAATTTCCACCTTTGCCTCTACTTTTTCATATGGGTGTTATTTCTATTCGTAATCAGGATCCATGTAAGCCAAGGCTAAACCTTTTGGATTACACATGTCACCGTTGTCTTTACTGCTGCTTTCAGTGGAAGCAGTGTCTTTGATGAGTCCATAAATAGGACTCATTTAGGGCTTTATTTTAATAGAAATAGTGTCCTAGAATGCTTCTTTATCTCAATACCTGATTAAAATGCTTAAGTTTCAGGTATTTGAAGTTTACTGGAAGCATGGACACTTAGGTGCAAAATGGAGCAAAAAGGGCTTAAAAGAACAAGAAATGAAAGTCTACAAATCGCCGAGTCCAACATGGTGAGTTGCTGAATTGACATGCACCGCCCTTTGTTCCAATAGGCGAAGCCTTGAAGGAAGTGTATCAAAAGGCGAGGAAAGGAGTAATTGGCGAGTCGCCGATTAGTTCCGTGAAGCAGTACTATACCGCCCAATGATCCAAAATATGAGTATGATGAAGGCAAGACACTGAAGGCAATAAGTTGATTAAAGGGCAGATCGCCGAGTTGGACTAATGTTGCCGAACGATCCTCCACAGCGCAATCTGGGAAAACTATAAATACTAGTTAGAGTAGTAGTATTGGGGGAGAAGAATTTTAGAGTAAAAATTATTATTAGTCTATAGTTTTTTTCTGTGTTTTTCTCTCAAGTTTTGAGAGGGTTTCGTAGAGACATGAAGAAAGGAGTTCATCTTCCCCAAGTTGGAAGTGGGTCTTCTATATTCTTCTTCCGTAGCTTAATTCAAGGTTTAATTTCTTATACCCAGTTGATTTCATTATCATGTTAGGTATAATTTCTTATTTCTTGATGTGTGGCTAAAAAACCCCATTCTTGGGGTGTGATTTAGCAAATATGGGGTTGATATTCTTGTTGGGTCTTGCTTGCTGATAGGTTAGATGTATTTTAATGGTGATTTCATCTAGTAGTTGTGGTTTAATCTAAAAGGGTTTGTAGTTGCAAATACAAAGCCACGCATGTGTTTTTTTGGCTTGCCCGAGAGGGAGGTCGCGAAACCAAAACCACTAGACTGTTGGCTAAGGAGTGGGTCGACATGAGGTTCAGCCCGAGAGGGTGAACCCTAGTCCCATATCCTAACACTCAGCTCGAGAGAGTGAGTGGGGTAAGACGTAGGTTGGTATTGATGTGGCAAATGGGTGTCCGAGAGGAACGCATTTGAAACGGGGTATATTACCCGAGAAGGAACTTATTTCCATTTAAAGCTTAGCGTAGTCACTATCGTCTTGCAAATTTCCTATCGAAACATGTACCCAACTATTTATCTCAACTTGTATTGCGGTCATATCCCAAGAAGCTTCCTCATACGATGATTTTCTTGTTTATTTTGTTGTTTTTTCACTTGTTACAAAAACCCTTTTGATATTTGATACTTCTGTGTCACCCGCTTTAATTTACAATGTATTTTATCGCAAATGTTTTTAGCTACGACTAATTCAAACGAAATTCTAATTGGCCATTGATTCTCAAAACTGCTCCCTTGGGACAAGTCACTATATTTTCGACGATCGTTGACACTCATACCATAGGATAGTGTCGTTGGTCACGATAAGCATCAAAATGGCGCCGCTGCCAGGGAGTGGTATTATTTGAGATTTTTTTAGCTTAATAGAATTTTTGTTCTCATTCGTAGTTTACTAACTTAATTTTTAGCTTTGCTTAGCTTGTTTGTGTTGAAAACAGAAATTATGAGTGAGAACATGGGGAACGGTTGCCACGCAAACAACCTAGTGAATATTGAGTTGCACTGAGATAACATTGACGATGTTAATAGTGTTTATGATCCCGCTCCATTGGGTTAGATAGGTGCATTTCGCTTGCCGCAGGGTGGCAGAAATGGAAATTTTGAAATCACTAGCACAACAGTCCATCTCATACATTCAAGAGGCCTATACGAATGATTGGATCATGAAGACTCACATGAACATATCCAAAGCTTCTTGGACGTATGTGCTCCGTTGTCATTCAAAAATTGGTTGCAAAAAGCCATCAGGCTTCGCTTATTCCCATTGTCATTGACAGGAGCAGCCACTGCGTGGTTCTCTGAGCTTCCCAAAATTTTTATCACTTCATGGAAAGAATTAGTCACAACTTTCCACAATAGATTCTTTCCCCCATAAAAAATGATGAAGTTGAGGGACGACATTCAGAATTTTAAACAAAAAGCGAGTGAACCAATTCATGGGCTGCCAAGTGAGTTGTTACTCCAATATTTTTACCGAAGTCTTGATTTAGTCAACAAAGGGATAGCTGATCAATTGGTTCAAGGCAGCATAATGCTACATCCCTTTGAGGTGGCCCATTTCTCCTAGATGGTATGGCGAGAGTAAATCAAGCTTGGTACAGCAAAGAAGATCAAGTTTCCCCTCTGTGTTTCAGGCTAACGCAAGAGCAAATCGATAAAGAAAAAGAGAGGGATGAAAACATCAAAAAGATGTTGTCTCAGATGGAAGATTTACCAGAGCACATGAAAGGAAACTATGAAGTGTTTCGCGTGGAAGGGTGTTCTTTTTTCGATAACTTTAAATCGGGAGGGAATCAAGGTTTGAACCACAGAAGGAATGAGGAGGGTTTCCACCTACACTATCAACCGCAGGTTGGAAAACAAGGTTGGAACCACCTTAGAGGTGAAGGACCTAGGCGATATTTCCAAGAATGGACTGAGCATAACGATCATGAAGAATACCAAATTTAATTGAGTGATAGCCCGACATCAAGGGGGAGTTACAACTGCCCTAGGGTGAATGATCTACAGACACGAATTCTTGAGAAAGTTGAAGGCTGTGAAGATTTTCTAAAAGGAATGAGAGATGATTTTTATTCGCTAAATAGTAAAGTAAACTCTCATGCTAATGCCATCAAGATGTTGGAAGGTTAATTGAATCTCCTATTGGACCAACTAACAACCAAGATGGCAAAGGAAAATGAGGAAGGAGAGCTGGTTGTAATTACCCATAGCGGGAAGGTAGCGGTAGGTAATGAAGGAAAAGAACGTGAGGAAAATCAGGGTACGAAAGAAGCAGAAATTACTAATCATCAAAACCTCGGCAAGAAAGCACAAGAAGGAATGAATCAGCACAATGAAACTCCAAAATTAATACAACCCTTACCGAAAATACCTCCACCCTTTCCCCAGCATTTGAAAAAGAAGAATGAAGATGAGAAGTTTAAAAAATTCTTGTCTGTGTTCAAGAAGTTGTCCATCAACCTTCCTTTGGTGGAAACATTGCTGAAGATGCCAGGGTATGCTAAATTCATGAAAGAGCTAGTCACCAAGAAGAGGATCTTGGATTATGAAAAGATTGAAGTGCCTCATAGTTGAAGTGCGATCATGACAAAAGAGTTAATCACTAAAAGAGAAGACCCTGGTGCTTTCACCATCCCGTGTACTATTGGAATGCTCCAATTTGCTAAGTCTTTAAGTGACCTAGGAGCAAGCAACAACCTGATGCCATATGCCATATACAAGCAACTTGGATTGGGAGAAACAAAAGCAACTACAATAAGACTTCTCATTGCAGATCGATCGATTTAGCATCTTGTTGGAATATGTTATCTTGGTCAAAGTAGAGCGATTAATATTTCTAGCTGACTTTGTGATTTTAGGCTGTGACATTGACGTTGAGGTCCCCATTATTTTGGGAAGGCCATTCTTAGCAACCGGCAAAGCATTAGTGGATGTTAACAGCAACAAGTTGAAATTCCGTGTGAATGACGATGAGGTAACTTTCAACATCTGCAAATCCATGAAACAACGAAGTGATATCCGTGTAGTGTCTACAAAAGATGTTATAGATGAGGTGGTGGCAAGTGTGAGCCATCTGCTGCGCAAAAATGAGCCTCTTGAGTCAATACTTGCAAATCATGACGAATCGGAAATTCAGGAATATGATGAAATTATCACAGCCCTAACAGGGTTAGGAGCATATGCAAGAAATCCAATTAAGTTGGATATCGACCTAAAAACCCGAGATAGCCCACCTGCAAAGCCATCAACTGAAGAGCCGCTAACTGTAGAACTGGAAGTACTCCCATCCCATCTCAAGTATGTTTTCTTGGGGACTAACAACACTCTGCCAGTGATTATTTGTAGCAAATATGAGTGAAGGGCAGGTAAAAGTGCTTGTTCAAATACTACAAAGGCACATAAAAGTGATCGGATGGACCATAGCCGATATCGTGGGCATCCTGCCCGGTATCTACACCCATAAGATTTGGCTGGACAGTGAATGCAAACCCAGTGTGGAGCATCAACGAATGTTGATCCCTCCGATGCAGGAGGTAGTAAACAAGGAAATCATCAAGTGGCTTGATGCAGGAGTAATCTATTCGATTTCAGACAACAAATGGGTCATCCCAGTGCTATGCGTACCAAAAAAAGGTGGCATAACAGTGGTCCCAAATGCTAAAGGAGAGCTTGTGCCGACTAGACCTGTAACGGGATGGAGGGTATACATGGATTATCGAAAGCTAAATTCATGGAATGAAAAGGACCATTTTCCAATGCCCTTCATGGACCAGATGCTTGACATGTTATCAAAGAGAGAGTGGTATTGATTTTTGGATGGATACTCAGGATACAACGAGATATCTATCACACCAGAAGATCAAGAGAAAAACACTTTCACATGCCCTTACGGGACCTTTGCATTCAAAAGGATGCTATTCGGACTTTGTAATGCACTGACAACTTTTCAACGATGCATGTTGTCCATCTTTGCAAATATGGTTGAGGACTCTTTGGAAGTCTTCATGCATGATTTCTCAGTCGTGGGGGACACATTTAAAGAATGCTTGACACATTTAGAGCTAGTGCTCCAAAGGTGTGTGGAAACTAATCTAGTCCTAAATTTGGAGAAATGCCATTTCATGGTGAAAAAAGGCATTGTCCTTGGGCATAAAGTGTCGGAACAAGGGCTGGAAGCTGACAAAGCAAAAATTGAGGTTATTGAGAAACTACCACCACCGATCTCAGTGAAGGGCATTCACAGTTTCTTGGGCCATGCAGGTTTCTACCGGAGATTCATTAAGGATTTATCAAAGATTGCACAACCACTATGCATAATCTTAGAGAAGGAAGTGAAATTCTACTTTGATTACGCTTGTATGGAAGCATTTAAATGCTTGAAGGAGAAATTGATATCCACACCAATTATCATCAGCCCCATTTGGTCAGAACCATTTGAAGTAATTTGTAATGTGAGTGGGATGGCATTAAGTGTAGTATTGGGAAAAAAGCGTACCAAACTGTTTCTTCCAATGTATTATGCAAGCAACACTTTAAATAGTCCCCAACGAAATTACACAATCACTGAACAAGAGTTGCTAGTAGTGGTCTATGCTTTCGAAAAGTTTTGGGCATACTTGTTAGGCACTAAAGTAGTTTTTCATACAGACCATGCAGCACTCCGATACCTCATGGCAAAAACGTATGCGAAGCCAAGATTGATAAGATGGGTGCTACGATTGCAAGAATTCAATTTTTAGGTAAAAGATCAAAAAGGTTGCGCGAATCAAGTTGCAGATCACCTATCGCGGTTAAAGATCAAAGTAGGTACTGAGCAGGAAAAGGAAATAAATGACTCATTCCCAGACGAGCAGATATTCGCACTGTCACTCACACACGTGCCATGGTATGCTAACTTTGCAAACTACATCGTATGTGGGTTGATTCCAGATGAGTTAAACTCTTACCAACGAAAGAGGTGGCTATTTGATGTTAAAAGATACCTCTGGGACGAGCCATACTTATTTCGGGAATGTACTGATCATGTCATAAGAAAGTGTGTTCCGGAAGAAGAATCAACAGAGATCCTCCATGCTTGCCACACATCACCAGTCGGAGGTCATCATAGTGGAAACCATGCCGCAGCTAAGATTGTCCAAAGTGGTTATTATTGACCTTCTCTTTACAAAGATGCCCATGATTTTTCAAAAAGATGTCCTCAATGTCAGCAGCAAGGCGGAGTGTCAAGAAGGTACGAGTTACCCCTTACACCTATTTTGGAAATCGAACTATTTGATGTGTGGGGAATCGATTTCATGGGCCCATTTGTCAGTTCGTTTGGAAAGTAGTATATCTTAGTAGCTGTGGACTATGTTTCCGAATGGGTGATAAAATACGGAGTAAAACACAAGGTCGCCATTCCATATCACCTCAAACGAGCGAACAAGTTGAGGTGTAAAATTGTGAGATCAAAAGCATTCAATCCAAGACAGTAAACGAGAGTAGAGCTGACTGGTCTAGAAAGCTTCACGATGCCATGTGGGCATATCAGACTGCTTATAAGACACATATAGGAATGTCCCCATATCAGCTAGTTTTTGGTAAATCATGCCATTTACCTGTTGAGCTTGAACACAAAGCCTTGTGGTCATTGAAAGCTTTGAATTTAGATTGGACAAAGGCTTCAAGGGAGAGGTTGGACCAGTTGAATGAAATAGATAAGTTCAGGCTCAGATATTACGATAGCTCAGCCATTTACAAAGAGAAAATGAAGAAATGGCATGACACACAGATTGTACAGAGGGGATTCAATGTGGGAGATTGGGTGTTATTGTACAACACGCGACAAGGCTATTCTCAGGGAAGCTAAAATTCAAATGGTTTGGGCCTTTTAGAGTGACACGAGTGTTCACCAATGGTGCCATAAGAGTTGAAGGTAAAGAGGGACCCCCATTTAAAGTTAACGGACAGCGTTTGAAGTTATACCTTGGGCATTGCCAGGAAATTGCTTTAGTTGAAGAATTGTATCTGGAGGATGCTTGATAGTATTCCTACATTGAGCCATGATGTTAAATAAGGCACTTATTAGAAGGCAACCCAAGTTCTTACCAATTATATCTATTTGATAAAATAATAATATTTCGATTGTGCAGATAGAAGCGTGGATAGTGAACGTATAGTGCAAATAGGCCCACAACAATTCCATTCAGCGACACGCAGAAAGAATCGGCAAAGCTCAGGATATCTTTGGTGAACCGCGGACTGGTTCGGCGATCGCACTATTAAACATCGTTTGAACTCGCCCAGTTTGGGTTTGGAGTCTGTAAAACTCGGTGCACTTTAAAAAAAAATTAGCGGCTAATCGCCGAATCTGTAGCCGAGCATAATGCAAACCGCCGTTCAGACTCACCTGCAACCAGAGGTCCTGCAATCTTTTGCGAGAAAGCTAAATATTCGGCGTGCCGCCGACTGAACATGTCAATATAATTAATGTCACTGAATAGGCGATAACTGGAAAGTTCTCCATGCAAAGGTTTCAAATTGTCCGATTTACTGCTTACCTCACTTTTTCATACGCCCTAACTCACACTTGAACGCTTATTTTATATTTCATGTATTATTACAGTTTTCGCGTTGGTAAATTGTGCTCAGTTGTGGTTTGCATGGCAGCCGAGCATCTTCACACAAGGTTGGTCATTCAACACCCCGAGTTATTTTTAAGAAATCTAACCTCATTTGCAACTAGTGATCTGAATATCTCTGGGTCAACTAGTTTACTTTATCGATTCCCATTTAACACTTATTATTCGTATTTGAGGACGACTATTTTTATTTATGGTAGGGTGAGGCCCACACCTTTTGTGTTTACGTTCATGTTTTGTTCTGTATATATTTAGGTTGTCTTCTTTAATTTGTGTTTTAAATACTGTGTTTCTGTGGATGTTTGGGCTCGTGGCTCCTGTTGTTATAGTTGAAAATAATTTTGATCCTTCCGAAAAAATTTCGCCACCTCTTGTGTTGAAAGTGGTTGTTCTCTTGCAAAAAAAATTTGATTCTTGATTTTGATTAATATCGATGACTTGAATAGTGCTCCCAGTTGAACAAACATGAATAAACGACTACGACAAGGGCAAATAAAGTTACATAGACAATATGTGCACTCTTTTCATCTCGTTGTGACTAGCCATTTATTAAATTGATTTTCTTGTGAGGACCGTTGCAGGCTAGCGACCGTGTCTAGTCTTGTTTGACTGAAGTATTGATGCCTTATGTGATTAGGTTACTTTGAACCATATATGAATAAACCTAGAATTTTCCCCGTTAGTCTGATTGATTTAGAAAGGTGTACTCTTGAGATGATCTTAGGCAACTTTAAAGAGTGTGAGCCAAATTTGAAATATATCTCTTTTGTGGCCTACCCGTGAGCGTGTGAAACTCCTTTGAACACCCTTTGAGCCTTACCTTTTGTTGGAAAAACCTTGATGAACCCTAGACCTTACTTGAACCACTACCTACAATCCTCTTGAGTTGTGGTTAGTGAATCGCCAACTTAGGCCAAAAGCCTAAGTTGGGGGTGTGGTGAAATGGAGAAGGAGAAGTCAAGAAGTGCAAGAAAAGTCCCCCTTAACCCATGGTATTGCATAAAAATAGAACCCCTTCAATTCAATTAAAAAAAATGAAATGTGGAATAACGTACGAAGGGAATCAGATTTCAAGTAATCCATAGAGGAGAATAAAAAAAGGTGACTTAGAAGTACTAGAAAAATAATTGATAAAGGAAAAGAAGGGAATGCCTTGAGAATGCCACAACTCATGAGGAAAAAGTCACTGAGCCTAAATGACCATACCATTGCACTCAGCCCCATTACAAGCCTTAGAAAGACCTTTTTGATCTTGAGTAAGCCTAATCGAAAGTCAATTGAAAAATAAGGGCAAACCTATCAGTGAAAACATGCATTGTGTTCCTATTTTTTAGTGTGAGCGTTGTATCTAATTCCTAATCTTAAATTGACTCATATCTGGGTGTGAATATGGAATCATTTTTTACGTGAGGACATTTAGATACTTTTGTTGAGCTTGAACTGGCACAAGTAGCAAGTATTGCGAGCATGAGAATCTTGGTAATGTTGTGTCACAATTTGAATCTTTGAGTAGACAAGTGATCCTTGCATAAGTAAATTGAGTCTTGTTGTGTGCATTAATGATTTAGTCTTGTGTAGCACTGTTTGAGGCACCCTATTTGAACTGCTGAACTTGAGGTATCTTGAGGACAAGAAAAATTTTAGGTTGGGGGTATTGATGAGTCCACAAATTGGACTCATTTAGGGCTTTATTTTAATAGAAATAGTGCCCTCGAATGCCTGTTTTATCTCAATACCTGATTAAAATGCTTAAGTTTCATGTATTTGAAGTTTACTGGAAGCAGGGACACTTAGGCGCAAAACAAAGCAAAAAGGGCTGAAAAGAACAAGAAATGAAAGTCTGAGGATTGCTGAGTCCAACTTGGCGAGTCATCGAATTGACATGCACCGCCCTTTGTTCCAGTACGCGAAGCCTTGAAGGAAGTGAATCAAAAGGCGAGGAAAGGAGCAGTCGCTGAGTCACCGATTAGTTCCCCGAGGCAGTATTGTACCGCCCAATGATCTAGAATATGAGGTTGATGAAGGCAACAC
The DNA here is from genome assembly GCF_000226075.1 of Solanum tuberosum. NCBI lineage: Eukaryota > Viridiplantae > Streptophyta > Magnoliopsida > Solanales > Solanaceae > Solanum > Solanum tuberosum. The sequence goes on along the minus strand of NW_006239116.1, from coordinate 740,270 downwards.
ACTGAAGGCGATAAGCTGATTAAAGTGTGGATCGCCGATTTCATCAGCGATCTCGACTAATGTCACCGAACAATCCTCCGTATCACAATCTGCAAAAACTATAAATACTAGTTAGAGTTGTACTCTTGGGGGAGAACAATTTTATAGTAAAAATTATTATTAGTCTATAGTATTTTTCTCTCAAGTTTTGAGAGGGTTTTGTGGAGACTTGAAGAAAGGTGTTCATCTTCCCCAAGTTGAAAGTGGGTCTTCTTTATTCTTCTTCCGTAGCTTAATTCAATGTTTAATTTCTTATACCCAGTTGATTTCTTTATCATGTTTGGTATAATTTCTTATTTCTTGATGTGTGGCTAAAACACCCCATTCTTGGGGTGTGATTTAGCAAATTTGGGTTGATATTCTTGTTGGGTCTTGCTTGCTAATAGGTTAGATGTATTTTAATGGTGATTTCACCTAGTGGTTGTGGTTTAATCTAAAGGGTTTGTAGTTGCAAATACAAAACCAGCCATGTGTTTTCGACTGATGGCCTATGGAGTAGACCGACATAAGGTTCAGCCCGAGAGGGTGAGCCCTAGTCCCATATCCTAACACTCAGCTCGAGAGAGTGAGTGGGGTAAGGCATAGGCTGGTCTTCATGCGGCAAATGAGTGTCCAAGAGGAACGCATTTGAAACAGGATAAGTTGCCCAAGAGGGAACTTAATTCCATTTAAAGCTTAGCCTAGTCACTATTGTCTTGCAAATTTCTTATTGAAAGCATGTACCCAACGATTTATCTCAACTTGTATTGCGGTCACATCCCACGAACCTTCCCCATACTTGATTTTCTTGTTTATTTTGTTGTTTTATCACTTGTTACAAAACCCTTTTTGATAGTTGACACTTCTGTGTCACCCCCTTTAAACTACAATGTATTTTATCGCAAATGTTTTTAGCTACTACTAATTCAAACGAAATTCTAATTGGCTAATAATTCCCAAAACCGCTCCCTTGGGACACGACCCCAACCCTTGGTTGGGTTACTATATTATCAACAATCGTAGACACTCATATCGTAGGATAGTGTCGTTGGTCACGATAAGCATCAGTCTTCAATCATTTTCATGATTTTTTTGTCATCATATTTCTCTAGATTATCCAATGCATCTTTTAATTTCTTTTTAAGTGCTAGTTTGGATGAATTCTTCGATGATGAATTTACCCTGTCTTGAAACTGGATTTTGATGTTAGGTTGTTTGGGAATCCAACCTCTGACTTGGATTTGTTTGCATTAATACTGGATTCGTTCAGTATCATTTTTGGAAAAATTCCAAGTAATGATATAGGATATCCTCTTTTGGATATAAAATTTGCATAATTTGATAGGCTCTGGTAAAGAGGTGATTTCTTCCTTGACCTGAAAATCTTCTAATCAATTGAGAAATTATTGGGGAAGAATTCTTTCGATTCCTCCAAATAAACCCCACAACTTGTAGAACCATTATGGAATGATACCCTTGGTCATACTCGGATTGTATTTCACAAACCAAGTGTGTCTTGGTCTTAGATAAAGAAAATTCATCCATGCTAACTTGTAGTCATGCCAATTATAGGTTTGTGGCCTATGTGATATTGTTAGTACAATAGGAGTGTTTAAATGTTCTGCAAACCATTCAAATGGATCCAAGATCTTTTTAATAGTAAACCTTGAATATTTGATATTGGAAGGATTGTTTTCATCCTTGCAATGTTCAATTTCTATTGACTCAGTATTAATGAGAATTGCTTCATAGAATTGTCTAGTCTTCAATGGATTATCAGTATCCACATAATTAAAATCTATGTAGCAAGGTTTGACTAGGACATCCGTGTCAACATTGCCATATTTCTTGTTAAGTGCCATTATAGGCAGTACATGTGAAATAACAAAGTCAAAATATTCTTCTTTTGGTTTTGGATTGGAAGGGATAGTTTTGATTAACTCTGGGTTAACAGCTTGAGCGAAAGACTCATGTGCTTTCATAGTGTAGCTTTCTTTGGTTTGAATGGAGCTAGAAAATGCTCCTTGTTCAAAGGGTTTTGTTTGTCTAAGATTGATCAACTTTGGTTGTGGGTGACAAGGAAGCTTTGGTTGTGAGGGGCAAGGTAGCCTTGGATAATCGGCTAGAGCTGTGAACTTATTTTGAAAGGTTAGTTCAGACCTTTGTGGAGTTTCAATTTTTTCTGGGGTAAGTGGAGGATGGTTAAATTGTCAAGCCATTTTTGTCCTGGGAAGGTTGTCTCCTTTGGAAGGAGTGATGGGTCTAAATGGCCTCATGCTTTCCTTGCAAGAATTCACGAGTTAGAAAATCTGGTAAAGAATTGTTTTCTACTTTGATGAAATTAATTTTGAAGTCAAAGCTAGATTGTAGAGCTTGCCATCTAGTGAAGATTTGTTTGGAAACAAGATTTTTAACATCTTTTTGTAGGATTTCTTTTGCAGATTTACAATATACTCTTACTAAAAATTCTTTGTTGATAAGGTCGTCTTGAAACTTAGTGATACATAGCACTATAGATAAAACTTTCTTTTTAACCGTTGAATAAACTTTCATATGATCTGAGTTTAAATTTATCTAGTTCGTTCATCTGCTCTACTCTCTCCCTTGAAGTTTTTGACCAGTCCAAATTTAAAGCTTTCAATGCCCACAATGCTTTGTGTTCTAACTTAACGGGCAAATGACAAGCTTTACCATAAACCAACTGACATGGATACATCCCGATAGGTGTTTTGTATGAAGTCTGATATGCCCATAGTGCATCATCGTGTTTCCTAGACCAGTCAATTCGGTTGACATTTACTATCTTTGCCAAGATGCTTTTGATTTCCCAATTTGACACTTCGACTTAGCCACTCGTTTGGGGATGATATGGGGTTGCTACTTTATGTTTCACCCCATATTTTTTCAGTGCAACAAAAAATCACTTATTGCAAAAGTGGGATCCCCCATCACTAATGATTGATCTCGGAGTGCCAAATCTTGCGAAAATGTAGCGTTTCAGAAATTGGAAAACGCTTTTTTCTTTGTTGTTTGGACAACGCTTTTTCCTTCCTTGCAGAGGGACGGCTAGTAGTATCCAGTGTGGATAAATTTAGTGGCGGTGTGAATACCACCATGGTGACCTCCCACTAGAGATGTATGGCAGGCATGGAAAATTTCTACTGCTTCTTCTTCTGAAACACACCTTCTAATGACATGGTCAGCACAATCTCGGAACAAGTATAGTTCATCCCAAAAGTACTTTTTAACATCAAACAAGAACCTCTTTTGTTGGTAACAGGTCAACTCATCCAGCATCAGCCCACACACAATGTAATTTTCAAAATCTGCATCCCATGGCATACGTTAGAGAGATATTGCAAACACTTGTTCATTCGGGAAGGAGTCGTCTATGACGACCTCATGCTCAGTGTTTCCCATTGCATCCAACCTGATCAATCGTGGTTTTGCATCTTTATTTTCCATCAAGTAACGGAGTGCAGTATGATCAGTATGTACGATTATTTTGGTGCCTAACAAGCATGCCCTGAACTTTTCAAATGCATAGACTACTGCAAGCAACTCTTTTTTTCAGTGACCGTATAATTTAATTGGGCACTATTTAGATTCTTGCTTGCGTAATAGATTGGGTGAAATAATTTGTAGCGCTTTTTCCCCAACACAACCTCCCAGTACCATACCGCTAGCATCACACATTAACTCAAAAGATTTGGACCAATTAGGGCTGATGATAATCTGGGTGGATATTAGTTTCTCTTTCAAACACTGAAATGTAGCCATACAAGCATCATTAAAAGGGAAATTCACTTCCTCCTATAAGAGTTTGCATAATGGGAGTGCAATCTTTGATAAGTCTTTAATTAACCTTCTGTAAAATCCTGTGTGCCCCAAGAAGCTGCGAACACCCTTTACTGAAATCGGCGATGGTAATTTCTCAATGACCTCAATTTTTGCCTTAACAACTTCCAGCCCTTTTTGTGACACCTTGTGCCCAAGAACAATACCTTATTTCACCATAAAGTGTCATTTCTACCAATTAAGAACCAGATTCGTTTCCACGCATCATTGGAGTACCCGCCCTAAGTAACTGAAGCATTCTTCAAACGTATCATGTATGACTTCGAAGCCGTCCATGAATACGTACATAGAGACTTCGACCATATCTACAAAAATAGACAGCATGCAATGCTGAAATGTTGTTGGGGAATTACATAGCCCGAATGGCATTCTTTTGAATTCAAATGTTCCATAAGGGCAAGTAAAAGTGGTTTTCTCTTGATCTTCCGGCGCAATAGATATTTGATTGTATCTGGAGTACCCATCCAAAAAACAATACCACTCTCTTTCTAATAACCGGTAAAGCATCTGATCCATAAAAGGCATTGGAAAATGGTTTTTCTCGGTCCATAAGTTAAGCTTTCGATAGTCCATGCATACTCTCTGCCCAGTCACTGTTCTTGTCGGCACAAGTTCTCCTTTTGTATTTGGGACTACGGTTATACCTCCCTTTTTCGGTACACATTGTTCCGGACTTACCCACTTACTATCTGCAATAGGGTAGATCAGTCCCGCATCTAGCCACTTTATGAACTCATTTTTCCCCTCCTCTTGCATTGGATGGTTCAATCTTCGTTGATGTCCCACACTCGGTTTACATTCACTGTCAAGCCGAATCTTGTGAGTACAGATGCGAGGAGGAATTCCTACTATATTGGCTATTGTCCATCCAATAGCTTTTATATGCTTCTGTAGTACTTAAATGAGCAATTTCACATGCCTTTCAAGCAAATCGGTTGCGATAATTACTGGTAAAGTATTATGGCTCCTAAGAAGGCATATTTGAGATGAGAGGGTAGAGCTTTTAACTCCAGATTCGGTGGTTCTTCTGTTGATGGCTTTGCACGAGGACTTTCCCTATTTTTTAGGTCGATATCTAACTTGATTGGATTCCTTGAATATGCTCCTAACCCTGATAAGGTAGCTACCACTTCCTCATAACCCTGCACTTCGGTTTCATCATAATTGGCATGTACAGATTCAAGCGGTTCATTCTTTCTCATTAAATGGCTAACACTTGCCACTGCCTCATCTATAACATCCTCAGTGGACATGGATATTACTTGGTTGCTTCATGGATTTACAACTATTGAAGGTCATCTCATCATCGTTCACATGGAATTTGAGTTTCCCGCTTTCGACATCCATCACTGCTCTCCCGATAGCTAAGAATGGTCTTCCCAAAATAATGGGGGTTTAGCATCGATCTCACAATCTAGAATCACAAAATCAGCCGCAAAGATGAACCGATCTACTTTTACCAATATGTCATAGCGTATCCCACTGGGTTCTTGATTGATCGATCAGCCATAATGAGTCTCATTGTGGTTGCCTTTGGTTCACCCAAACCAAGTTGCTTGTATATTGCATAGGGCATCAAGTTGATGTTTGCTCCTAAATCGCACAAAGCTTTAGCGAATTGGAGCATGCCAATTGTGCACGGGATTGTGAATATACCAGGAACTTCTCTCTTAGTGATTAAATCATTTGTCATAAATGCAATGCAACTATGGGGCACCTCAATCGTTTCATAGTCCAAGCTCATTTTATTTGTAACCAGTTCTTCCATTAATTTGGCGTATCCCGGCATTTCAACCAATTCTTCTACCAGACGAAGGTTAATTGATAAGCTTTTAAATACTGACAATTTTTTTTTGAACTTCTCATCTTCATTCTTCTTCGTCAAACGTTGGGGAAATGGTGGAGGTATCTTGGGTAAAGGATGCATGATTTTTGGAACTTGAACTTGTTGCTCTGCTTCCTCTTGTGGTTCTTTGGTAAGGTTTTGTCGAATAGGTAAATCTTGTTCCTCCACACCTTGGCTCTCTTCATCCTTTTGAGGATCCTTATCTTCCATCACATTCCCTATTTCCACCTTACCGCTAAGGGTAACTACAACCATCTCTCTTTCAATATCTTCCATAGGTGTTTTGGACGTTAATTGAGCAGATGATAGATTCAATTTACCTTACAACATTTTAATGGCATCAACATAATAATTCACTTTACTGTTCAAGGATGAAAAGTCATCTTTCATTCCTTTTAGCAAATCATCAGAGCACTCAACTTTATCGAGTATGCTCTATAAAAAAATCATTCAATCGAGGACTACTTGCACTCCCTTTAGATTTCGGGCTTTCACTCAAGTGAGTCTGGTCCTCTTCATGATCATCCTGCTCAACCCAATCTTGCCAATATCTCCTTGGTTCTTCAACCATATAATACTTCCAACCTTGATTGTCGCCCCGCGGTTGATAGCATGGGTGGAAACCCTCCTCGTATCTTACTCAACTTTATCGAGTATGCTCTATAAAAAAAATCATTCAATCGAGGACTACTTGCACTCCCTTTAGATTTCGGGCTTTCACTCAAGTGAGTCTGGTCCTCTTCATGATCATCCTGCTCAACCCAATCTTGCCAATATCTCCTTGGTTCTTCAACCATATAATACTTCCAACCTTGATTGTCGCCCCGCGGTTGATAGCATGGGTGGAAACCCTCCTCGTATCTTCTAGAGTTCCAACCTTGATTCTCCCCCGGTTTTGAGTAACTGGAAGAAGAACCCTCCTCAACTCGAAATACTCCATGTTTCCCCTTCATATGTTCTTGTAGGATTTCCATTTGAGATAACATCTTCTTGATGTTTTCGTCCCTTTCCCTTTCTTTTTTGATTTGTTCTTGCATTAATCGGAAGCATAGTGGGGAAATATGATCATCTTTGGTATACCATGCCTGGTTTACTTTACTCATACCATCTAGGAGAAATAAGGCTACTTCAAATGATTGTAACATTATTCCTAATTGCACCAATTGATCAGCTATCACTTTATTAACCGAGTCCAGAATACAGTAAAGGTATTGGAGCAACAATTCACCTCGCAGTCCATGCATACGCAAAAATCTCTTGAACCTTGTCCATGATTCGTGAATTGGTTCACCCTCCTTTTGCTTGAAATTCTGAATGTCGTCTCTCAGCTTCATCATTCTTGATGGAGGAAAGAATTTTTCGTGAAATAACATAACCATCTCCTCCTATGATTTGATGGAGTTGTTTGGACGCTCAACCAACAATTTAGTAACTCCCCTAGTGAATAATAATTGAAATAAGAGAAGCCGTATGTATTCTTGAGATAGATTCTTGAATTATAAAGGAGTGCACACTTCGACAAAGCTTCGTATATGTTCGTGCGGATCTTCATGCTCTACCCTCAAAATAAACCTCTTGAATGTATGAGTTGGAGTGTTGCGTTGGTAACTTCGAACATTACATTTGCGTCAGCTTTTGGCATGCAAATTGCACCCATCTCGCCCACGTCGGCAGGGTTATAAACACTATTAACATCATCAATGTCGCCTCGATGAAAAGCACCACCCACTGAGTGAACCGCTTGGCAGCTATTCTCCCCGTTTGCACTAATATGTCATGTTGTGGCACACAAATACTCAAAACAAAACTGAAAATTAGGTAAGTAGACTACAACTAAGGAGAACAAGAATTCTACTATTTAATGGTTTTAGTTTTACGACCTCTCTCTCAAGAAAGCCGAAAAGACATAAAAAACTTGTATTTGCAACTACAAATTCATTAAATACATCCACAACCACTAAATGAAATCACATTTAAACTACAAATAGTCTATCAGCAAGCAAGACCCAATAATTATCTTAACCCATATTCACTAAATCACACCCCAAGAATTGGAGGTTTTAGCCAAACATCAAGAGCTAGAAATTTATACCTAAATGAGCTTGCATTCAAATGGGTATGAAGATTTAAGTCTTGTTATAGGCCAAGAATGAAGAATCCAAGGGACCCAACTCCAAATCTAGAAGATGAAACTCTCTTCTTCTTCAAGTCTTCAAAACCCTCTCAAACTTAGAGCAAAAATATCCAAAAGTACTACTCTATGTAAAAATTATAATAGTAGTTCCACACTTAAAACTAAAACTCTAACTAATATTTCTCGTTACCACAAATTTGTGCTGCAGCGGATCGTTCAGCGTTGTTAGTCAGAATCGCCGATCAATTCGGCAATTCGCCCTTTGGTGTCTTTCATCACCGTCTTGCACTAGCCTTCAGCATTGTCATGCTCTGGGTCATTGGGCGACATGGTACTGCTTCACGGAACTTCTCGATGATGCGCCGACTGCTCCATTTTTCCGTCGACTTGATCATTTCTTTTAGGGCTCAACACACTCGAACAAAAGATGATGTAAAACCCTTCAGCGACTCACCAAGTGAACTCGGCGATCCTCAGTCCTTCATTTCTTCGTTCTTTTCAGCCTTTTCGTTCATTTTGCGACGTAGTGTCCATGCTTTCCTGAAAACTTCAAATACCTGAAACCTAAAGGTTTTCATCAAATATTGAGATAAAAATAAGCATTTGAGGACACAATTTCTATTAAAATATAGCCCTAGATGAGTCCAATTTGTGGACTCATCAGTGCTCCTGTTTTGTTTTTTTAGAAAGAACGATGGATCTCTTCGTATGTGTATTGATTATTGACAGTTGAACAAGGTGACACTTAAGAATGAGTATCCTCTCCCAAGGATAGATGACTTATTTGGCCAACTTCAAGGGGCAAGTTATTTATCTAAGATTGATCTCCGATCGGGCTATCACCAATTGAGGGTGAAAGATGATGACATTCCAAAGACGGCTTTTCAAATTTTGTATGGTAATTTTGAGTTTCTAGTAATGTTGTTTGGATTGACTAATGATCCGGCGACGTTATGGACTTGATGAATAGAGTGTATAGACAATACCCTGACATGTTAGTGATTGAGTTCATCGATGATATTTTGATATACTCAAAGAGTGAGGATGAGAATATTGACCATTTGAGAATCGTGTTGCAAGTTATTCAGGACCAACAACATTTTGCAAAGTTTAGCAAATGTGAATTTTTGTTAAGGTACGTAACTTTCCTTGGACATATTATTTTGAGTAAGGGTATTGAGGTAGATCCTATGAAGATGGATTGGGTCAGGAGTTGTCCTAGACCTCTAACTCCTTCGAATATTAAAAGTTTCTTGGGTTTGGCCGGTTACTATAGAAGTTTTGTTGAAGAATTTTCCTCGATTGCCTCTCCTTTGACGGCTTAGACTCAAAAGAGAGCAAAGTTCCTATGGTCCAAAGCATGTGAGAAGAGTTTTTAAGAGTTGAAAGATACACTTACTTTCCCTCCGGTGTTGACCTTACTGATGGAACAAAATGTTTTGTGGTTTATTTCGATGCCTCGAGAACTTGTCTAGGGTGTGTGCTTATGCAAAATGGGATAGTTATTAACTATGCCAAAAGGCAACTTAAAACCCATCAGAACAATTATCGTACTCAAGACCTTCAGTTAGCGGCGATCATTTTTGCCTTAATGATTATGAGACACTATTTGTATGGAGTTCATGCAGATGTGTTTACCGTCCACAAAAGTTTGCAATATGTGTTTAATAAAAAAGATTTGAATCTTCACTAAAGAAGGTTGCTTGAGTTATTGAAAGATTATGACATGAGTGTTCTTTATCACCTCGGCAAAGCTAATGTGCTAGCGGATGCTCTTAGTCGCTTGTCTATGGGTAGTGTTGCTCATATTGGAGAAGAAAATAAAGAGTTTGTTTGAGATGTTCATAGATTGGCTCGATTAGGTGTTCAACTAGTGGACTCCACTAAGGGTGGTGTTATGGTTCACAATGGTTCTGAATCATCTTTCGTGGCGGATGTGAAATCCAAGCAAGGCCTTGATCCAATTTCGGTATAATTGAAAGATGCGGTGCTTAAGAAATCCGTTGAGGCTTTCTCCCTAGGGAGATATGGAGTGCTTATATACCAAGGTCGTTTATGTGTTCCCAATGTTGATGACTTAAGGGAACATATTTTCACAGAAACCCATAGTTCGCGGTATTCCATTCACCCAGGAGCCACCAAGATGTACTTTGATTTACTGGAGGTCTATTGGTGGAATGGGATAAAGAAAGATATTGCGGTATTTGTGGCTATATGTAAAAATTGCCAACAAGTAAAGGTTGAACTTCAATAACCAGGAGGTTTGTACCAAGATATTAGCAGTCCCACTTCGAAGTGGGAATACTTGAATATGGACTTTACTGTTGGTTTACCTCGCACCCGATGGAAAAACGATTCTATTTGGGTTATGGTAGATCGGATGACGAAATCGACTTATTTCCTTCACGTCAAGCTTTCCTATTTGGCGGAGGACTTTAACAAGTTGAACTTAAGAGAAATTTTAAGGTTGCATGGAGTGCCCTTGTCCATTATTTCCGATCGTGGTGCCCAATTCACATCTCAGTTTTGGAAGTCATTCCAAAAGGGTCTTGGTACTCGTGTTAAGCTAAGCACGACCTTTTTTTCCCAAACCGATTGCCAAGCGAAGTGTACTATCCAAACTTTGGAAGTTATTTTAAGGGGTAGTGTGATTGATTTTAAGGGTAATTGGTATGAACACTTGCCATTGATTGATTTTTCTTATAATAATAGCTATCACTGGAGTATTGATATGGCTCCATTTGAGGCCCTATATGGTAGGAGGTGTATATCTCCTATAGGTTGGTTTGAGGTGGGTGAAGTTTCCCTAATAGGTCCCGAATTGGTACATAAGCCTATAGAAAATTTTCAACTTATAATGGAAGAGTTGAAAACGGCCCAAAGTCGGCAAAAGTTTTATGTTGATGTGAGAAGAAGGGATCTAGGGTTTTATTTTAACGATTGGGTTTACTTGAAAAATTCAACCATGAGAGGTGTAATGAGGATTGGTAAGAAGTGGAAGCTTAGTCCCCGATACGTAGCGCCATATAAGGTTTTGAGGCGTGTGGGTAGGGTTGCTTATTGGTTAGATTTGCAGAATGAGTTCGCAACAATGCATATTCTTTTCTATGTCTCTTTGCTTAAGAAGTGTGTTTGAGTTTCGACATCCATAGTTCCCCTAGAATGGTTGGGAGTTGATGAAAGTTTTTCTTATGAGGAAGTTCCGGTTGAGATTCTAGACTGGCAAGTTAAGAAGTTTAGTAACAAGGAAATAGCTTCCGTAAAATTATTGTGGAGGAATTAGTAAGTTGAGGTTGCAACTTGGGAGGCCGAGGCCGCTATGATATCCTCATCTTTTACCATCTACTCCTATTCTAGCTTGAGGTAATGAGTTTCTCTTAGGTTGTCCTTATTTTTAGAGTCATGTATTTATGTGTTTCCATGATTTCCTTATGTTATGCATGTTCATGAAAACTAGTGTTTTGAAAGAAAATGATTTTATATGATTGATTTTCCTCATGTTGTTGTGTATTGAGTTTGAGTTTCCTATAGACTTCATGAGATGAATTGATGAACATGCTTTAGATATGCTTTTTGAGAGTTAATTGTGTATGAGCTACATGAGATTGTGTTGAGCATGCTCTTAGCTTGGAGAAGGTAGTTCCTCCTTCAACATGAGTAATTTTAAAAAGTTTATTTCATATTGGGTTGCTAGATTTAGTTCCCACTTCCTTTATGTTTAGCTTGGAGTTGATGTTTCCTCCTTGTATATCTGTGTGCATAATGGGCTGTTAGAGTTAGTTTCACCCCTCCTATGATGTTTTGAGAATGTCCTAGCTAGGAGTCGATAGTTCCTCCTCGGTTGTAGGCATTGCATTTTTGGTTGGTTTGTTAGTTCCCCTCCTACTCCTTCAGAACAGGTTTGAATCTCATTCGAGCATGAATGGTCCCAAGAGACAGATATTATAACACCTCGGGTTCTAAAGAGGGAAGCCTAGTAAAATATCAGGACTTACATAAGCAAATCACGAGGGCCAACCATGGCCCGTGGTTTTAACAACAGACTGTAGGTGGGTCCATGGAAGGGCCACAAAAATAGGCCATAAACCACGGCTGGACCTACGAACCGTGGATGGGTCCACAACTTGTGGTCCAGGGGCCGTAGGTCAAGGCAAAAGTTTCTGAGCACCACCAAAGAGTGTGCATGACGGACCGTTGGTCAGTCCACGATCCGTTAGTGTTGGGTTGTGGGTGAGGGATCGACAATTAATGTTAGGGGCATTTGGGTCTTTTCCTAATTAATTAGTTCCTATACTACGTCATTTTAACCTTCAATAAAACCCCTATATAAGCTTTTTGATCCCTCAAATTAATGCATTCGCTTCATTATTCCAAATTCACAAAAGAAAACAAAATCTCCTCTCCAAATATATTTATTTCTAGAGAAACTTGAAGAAGAAGATTCAACCTAGTGTTTCAAGTTAAGGTCTCAATTCCTCCATTGAGGGCTAGCATTTGGATTCAACGTATGATAATTTTCATCCATGGATTCCTTTCATCCATGGAGTTCCCAAGTTCCTCTATTTCTAAAGGTAGAATTCCCCAATTTAGTTAGGGTTTTCTTCAATTATCATGTGTTCTCTTCATTATTATTTTAAATAATTGAATTAAAATATCGTATGTATGAATTGATTAATTACAATGATTTTATGATGATTACCCCCATGAACCAATGTAATCTCCATGTTTTCAAGTTATGCATCATATGATATGGGATTTTGATCTTAAAAGAAGAGTTTTATGAAATTGAGCATGTATTGCAAGCTTTACATATATTTATGATTAAATGCATATCTAACCCATATTTTCTAAGCATTGATGATTGAAAGTGGGTTTTGAACCTCAATAGGTAAATTATCGACTTATGTGTTCTCTTATAAAGTTTTAAGAAAGCTTTGAGAGTAAAGTACCAATGATGATGCTGTGTTGTGAAAGGACATTCCCATAAACACATAAGTAGTTTGATGTGAAAGGGTTTTTCACATAGAAAGGGTTTGTAGGTTGAAAGGCTTTCTCATCTAATTGAATCAAAGTGTAAGAGTAATCCTAATGAAACTAGCTTGGATTGGTTGTCCAAGGGAACCTTTTCATGGGTAATAATGATAACAGCAAGGTTAAAGGAGATCACAAATAGAGAATTGAATATTAGAATGCGGAAGCACAAGAAAAGAAACAACAAAACTAACTAAAGATATGGGAGATTCGAAGGAAAGATCCACGAATTTCCAAGAATTAGATGTTCTAAGGCCTTGAAAAGATCCAAGTAACAACGTATAGATTTATGGTAGAAATCTAACGCCTTTACTTGAGAAAACGAATCAAAACGATAGATTCGGATCTTGACCGCTTTATGAGTAACTAAAGACAATAATTAGTATGTAGAAACTAATTACCTTCTAAAGAATACCAAAAAGAAACCAAAGATATCACAAGAAGAAATTACTTTATACCTTAAACTATGAAACTAGTAAAGGTTTAAAGATAAATTCTCAAAGAACAAGTCACAAAGGTTCAAAGAACTCTCTCAAATATTATTAATATCAATCTAAAACTCTTCTTTAATGAATGAAAAAGACTCCTATATATAGGAGAAGGGAAAAACGTCCAAGAAGCCAAACCCTAAAAAAACAATTACAAGGAATCCTACTCTAGAAAGGAAATAAAGTAACCTAACTAGGAACAAATTTAGTACTTCTAGGAAAGCATTAAATGGTACTTAGGAGACCATAAATAGACTAAGGAAAATATTAATAACCTATATATAAATAAATAACTAAGGTAAATCCCAACTAGGAAAAGAATCTTGACAATCTTGGAAAGTTTGACTAGTCTTCTCTCAAAACTTGGGCAGAAAGCAACTCTTGTTGTGGCTGATTCTTGGACTCTTCTTGACCTTATTTGCACGAAATTGGACCTTAAAATTCCTCATCTTGGGCTTGAATTTGGGCCACCAAATAATTGTAGCATTTGGACAATTCCTCTCCCTTGGGCTTGAGCTCTTCTTCCCCAATAAGACACCTTTGGATAAGCGATTGAAGCCCATTGAGCTTATCATTGAACTCCTTGGTTTGAGATCTTGTTATGGGCCTCCTTGGAGTTTCTAAAGCTTCATCCTTGTAGTTCAATGGAGTAGAGCTTCCTTGGATGCTATCAAATAAGGTCAAGTAAGAAATGACTATTCCGTGGGATTTATGCTTAGCACCGAGTGGATATTGAATATGAGATGGAAGCTCTCTCGTAGTAGTCAAGTTTCTTGAAGAAATCTCATGAGATTAAAGCTCTCCTGAGTAGAGGTTGGGTTTCTAGTAGCAATCTCCTTATCCCTAAACTATGTGCCCCTATTAGTTAATTTGCTAATGTAACCACTTAAGCTAGTTGTTCATGGTCCTTACTTTGGCAAGTAGGACAACCCTTTTCGGTGTCGGAGACACTGGGGGATCATGTTATAGCTCACATGGTCGCTATGTCAGTTAAGGATAATTACCCACAAGTAATAATTACCTACGGTTACTTCAATAAGTATGGTTGGGGAGTTCAAAGGTTTTAAAGATTAAAGCAGCTTGCATTGACCATGCTATTATGACTTATGTTTTCTAACTCTTTAATATCACATTTTATCTTGGTCAATTGCATGTCATGAAATGAAATGGTCCTTTTAGCATATATTGTCCATTGCTATCATACTTGCAACATTGTTTTGTATTAACGCATACTCTTGCCTACATTTTCCCAAATGTCGGGTCCGACAGTCAGGGTCATCAGTTTCGTGGCTAGATGTTGCTTTGATATATTCTTGAGTTTTGGTGAGTCCTCATTCTTTGAGGACGGACTTTTATTGTTTTAGTTATTTCATGTATTTCTCTTTTGGACATGGTGTATGGGCTAGGCCCAATTTCATTCTATTGTATTCTATGGCTATGATGAGACAAGTGTATTAGACTTCCGCTTTGATTTTATAAAATGTTTTGGATTTGGACTATTGTTTTACACTTATTGTTCTATTTCTTACGTTATGAGGATTAAATTTCTTGTATGAGGTCCTTCAGGGTTCTATACGCCATGTTACATCTAGGGGGTACCCTAGGTCGTAACAGTAGACATTAGCTAGTGGATTTAAGCTAGAAATTTATTGTCCTTACCTAGGCAAGTAGGACAACCCTTTTCATTGTGGGAGACATAGGGGGATCATGTTGTAGCTCACATGGTATCTATGTCGGTTAAGGCTACTCCCACAATAATAATGAACTAAAGTTACTTAAAGAAGTATTTCTTATGTGTTCAAAGGTTTTAAAGATGTTAAGCTTGCATTGACAATGTTTTATGACTTATATTTTCTAACCCTTTTATATCATAATTTTGCTTGTAAATTGAATGTCATGAAATGTCCTATTTTAGCATGATTTAAATGATTTATGAATGGCTATCATACTTGGTACATTGTTTTGTACTAACACATACTCTTTCCTACATTTCCGCAAATGTAGGGTTCGATAGACAGGGTTCTCAGTTTTGTGGCTAGTGGTTAACTGTGAAGTTCTCCAGCTTTGGTGAGTCCTCATACTTCAAGGATAGACTTTCATTAGTCTTAGTTTCTTTATTATTTTTAGTTTTGGACATGATGTATGGGCTAGGGCCAATATCATTCTATTGTATTAGATGGCTATTAAGACAAAGTGTGTAGACTTCCGCTTTAATTTTCTAAAACTTTTGGACTTGAAATGTTGTCTTTACCTCTTTTTTTTGATTTCTTATACTATGAATTCCAGGTGGGTTGTATGGGGCCTCTCGGGGTCCAGTATGGGCTAGGCCAAATTTCATTGGAATGTATTAGATGGCTATTTAGAAAAAGTGTTAAGACTTCCGCTTTACTTTTCTAAAACTTTTGGACTTGAAATGTTGTATTTACCTCTTTTGTTCTATTTTTTATGTTATGAATGATAAGTGGCTTGTATCTGACCTCTCGGGGTCCTATATACCGTGTAACATCTAGGGGGTACCCCTGGATCGTGACAATCATATCGCTATTCTTTTCAATGATATGGACATTTCTCGTCTCATGGTTTATGCTCAACAAATTGAAAAGTAGAATAATAAGCAAAGATCCAGGGAGGCAAAGACGGACAAAATCGGTGATGGTGATTTTTCACATTCAAGTTTCGAGAAACATTGTCGTTCTATGTTCTGACAGACTTTTCCTGCAAAGGTTCCTCAAATGCTCCTCCTAAGTTCAACAAATATAGGGTGTCTAACCCTAAGCATCAACGAGGGAATGGTGATGGATATTCATTGTCTACTTGTGCTAGGAGTAAAAGGAAACACAAGAGTAAGTGCTTACCCATCATGTATGGTTGCTTCGGTTGTGGTAAGAGTGGTCATAAAATAAGGAATTATCTAGTGTTTACGGCTAAAGGGAGAGAGGGTAAGCAAGCTCCGCCTAGTAGTTCAGGTTCAAATGCTCAAAATCAAAATCTAAGATATGCAGTTCAGACTCGTCATAAGCATGAGGGTTCTCCTGATGTGGTTACTTGTATATTGAAAGTCTTCCAACTTGATGTTTATGCTTTACTTGACACTGGTGCTACCTTGTCTTTTGTGACACAATATGTGGCTATGAGGTTTTGCATTCTATCAGATGTTTTGTTAGATCATTTTTCTTTTCTACTCTAGTTGGTGATTCTATTGTGTCCAAAGAGTGTTGAAAGTGTCCTATCTCTTGTCCCATAGAGTCAGTCATGTTGATCTTGTAGAGCTTGATATGCTAGATTTTGATGTTATCTTTGTATGGATTGGATGCATTCATGTTACATTTCTATTGTTTCCACCCCCCGTGTAGTGAAGCTTCAGTTTCCAAATGAACCTATATTAGAGTGGAAAGGGGGAAATTTTATGCCTAATAGTTAGTTTGTTTGTTGTCTAAAAGCTAGAAAGATGATCTGAAATGGTGGCATATACCATCTTGTTCAGGTTAGGGATATAGAATGTCCCTACTCTTGAGTCGGTCCATATTTTTAACGGGTTTCAGGAAGTGTTCCGTGATGATTTACCCGGTGTTCCTCCCGAAAGGGAAATAGACTTCGGTATTGACCAACTCCCAGATACAAAACCTATCTTTGTTCCTCCTTACTGAATGAATCCGGCAGAACTTATGGAATTAAAGGAGCAGTTGAACAATTTGTTGGATAAGGTTCGGTGCCCCAATTTTGTTTGTTAGAAAGAAAGATTGTTCACTCTATATGTGTGTTGACTACGACAAATGAACAAAGTTACTATTAAGAACAAATATCCTTTCCCAAGGATATATGCCTTATTTGATCAATTTCAAGGAGCAAGTTACTTCTTTAAGATTGACCTTCGGTCACGTTATCATTAATTGAGGGTAAAGGAAGATGTCATTCCAAGGAAGGCTTCTCAACTTCCATATGATCATTATGTGTTTTTGATTATGTCGTTTGGATTGAATAATGCTCCGATGACATTTATGCATTTGATTAATTAGGTGTTAGACAATACCTTGATATGTTTGTTATTGTGTTCATTTATGATATCCGTCTTTATTTGAGAAGTGAAGACGAGCATACAGATCATTTGAGGATTGTGTTGCAAATTTTCAAGGACCAAAAACTATTTGCAAACTTTAGCAAATACAAGTTTTTGTTAAGGTGTGTAGCTTTTCTTGGTCATATTGTTTCTGGTAAGGGCATTGAGGTAGATCCTAAGAAAACGGATACAATTAAGAGTTGGCCTAGACCTCTATCTCCTTGAGATATTAGAAGTTTCTTGGATTTGGCTAGTTTCTTAGAAGGTTTGTTGAAGGATTTTTTTCGATTGCCTCTCTATTGACGAAATTGACCCAAATGCAGGCTAAGTTCATATCGTCAGAAGCATGCGGGAATAGTTTCCAAGAATTAAAAGATAGACTTACTTTCACTCTGGTATTGACGTTACCAGAAGGAACCAATAGGTTTGTTATTAATTGTGATTCTTCTAAAATTAGGTTAGGATGTGTCCTTATGCAAAATGGGAAATTCATTTCATATGCTTCAAGGCAACATAATATTCATGAAAATAATTATCCTACCCGTGACCTTGAACTAGCGGCAGTTGTGTTTGCTCTTATGATTGGAGGCATTATCGGTATGGTGTTCATGTAGATGTGTATACCGACCACAAGAGTTTGCAATATGTGTTTGAACAGAAAGATCTGAATCTTCACCAAATAAGATTGATTGAGTTAATAAAGGATTAGGATATGAATGTTCTCTATCACCCTTGCAAGGCATGCATTGGTGGATCCTCTTAGTGGGTTATTCATGGGTTGTGTTGCTCTGATTGAGGATGATAAAAAGAAGTTGGTTCGAGATGTTCATAGATTGGCCCGATTGGGTGTTTGGTTAGTTGACTCTACCAAAGGTGGTGTTATGGTTCACAATGGTTCAAAATCGTCTTTTGTGGCAGATGTGAAATCCAATCAAGGTCTTGACCCAATCTTGATTGAATTGAAAGAAGCAGTGTTTAAGAAGTTAGCTGAGGCTTTCTGCCAAGGGGGAGATCGAGTTCTTAGATATTAAGGTCGTTTCTGTGTTCCCGATGTTGATGGCTTGAAAGAGCAGATCTTACCAAAAGCCCATTCTCAATATTCCATTTACCAGGGAGCTACCAAGATGTATCATGACTTGCATGAGATCTATTGGTGGAATGGGAGGCAGAAGGAGAATTCAGAATTTCTAGCTAAGTGTTCTAATTTTCAACAACTGAAAGTTGAGCATAAAAAACTAGGAGATTTATCTCAAGATATTAGCATTCCTACTTAGAAGTGGGAAGATTTGAACATGGACTTAATTTTTGGTTTACCACGAACCCGGAGAAAATATGACTCGATTTGGGTTATCATAGATCGAATGACGAATTTGGCTCATTTCATTCCCATCAAGGTTTCTTATTCGACGGAGGATTATGCTATGTTTTATTTAAGGGAAATGGTTACATTGTATGGAGTGCCCCTTCCCATTACACTGATAGCGGTACCCAATAAACTTCTCAGTTTTGGAAATCTTTCCAAAGGGGTCTTGGTACCCGTGTTAAGCTTAGTACGACCTTTCATCCGCAAATTGATGGGCAAGAAGAACGTATTATCCAAACTTTGGAAGATATGTTGAGAGCATATATAATTGAATTAAAGGGTAATTTGGATTATTACTTTCCTTTGATTGATAATATGTATCACTCATGCATTGGATTGGCTCCATTTGAGGCGCTATATTGTAGGAGGTGTAGATCTCCTATAGGTTGGTTTGAAGTGGGGGAAGTTACCTTGATAGGTCCTGAGTTGGCACATGAGGCTATGAAGAATGTTTGGCTCATTACGGAAAGGTTGAAAACGTCTCAAAGTCGACAAAATTCCTATGCCAATTTAAGAAGAAGAAATCTTAAGTTTGATGCATAGGATTGAGTCTACTTGAAATCTCACCCATGAAAGGTGTAATTATATCTGGGAAGATAGGGTAGCTTAGTCCCTGCTGGGTGGGCCCATATCATATTTTGAGGCATATTGACAAAGTTGCTTATGAACCTGATTTGCCTGATGATTCGGCATAAGTGCATCCGGTTTTCCATTTCTCCTTATTGAAGACATGTGTTGGAGATCCGACATCCATAGTTCCCTTAGAATGTTTGGGAATTAAGGAGAATCTTTCTTACGAGGAAGTTTTGGTTGAGATTTTGGACCGGCATGTTATGAATTTGAGAAACAAAAAAATTGCTTCTTTGAAGGTCCTTTGGAGGAATAAGCTAGTAGATGGTGCTACTTGGACACCATGTCCGTTATGATGTCCCGTTATCCTCATCTATTTCCTTTTGATCTGACTCTCGCTTGAGGTATTTAGTTTCTCATGGTTTACTCCTTTGGTGTCATGTGTCTTAGATATTCCCATTATTTCCTTATATATACATAATTATGAAAAGCCTAAAATTTGAGAAAAACAAAGAGTTAACTTGATTGATTTCTTCATGTTTCTGTGCATTTGAGCATGAGTTGCATATAGACTTGATGAGATGATGTTTGAAACACGATTTAACTTGGGATTGATGTTTCCTCATCAGATATATGAATTTATATGATTTAATTTATGGTGGGCAG
This sequence comes from Solanum tuberosum, assembly GCF_000226075.1. NCBI lineage: Eukaryota > Viridiplantae > Streptophyta > Magnoliopsida > Solanales > Solanaceae > Solanum > Solanum tuberosum. The sequence goes on along the minus strand of NW_006239116.1, from coordinate 720,239 downwards.
TTAGGTTACGTTCCTACGTTCCATATGATGTCTTGAATCTCATTCGAGAACAAATGTTCCCAATGGAGAGAAAATGTAACACCTCATATTTGAAAAGTGTAGATTTCTCAGATATGGTGCTAGAACCAATGGTACAACCAATGACCCGTGGTCTGACATACGGTCCGTAGGTAGGCCCATAGTAGGGCAGTCTAGATTTTTTAAGAAACATAAAGTTTTTGTATTTTCATATGGTTCACCAACACGATTCGTTGTCCCATGCACGAGTCTTAGGTAGGTCTCGTAGTTGAGTTTCGAACATAGAAAAATTTTAAGTTCAAAAGTTGAGACCTACGGCTGAGATGTACAACCCGTAGGTAGACCCAAGTATTGTACATGGGTGCCTCGTTAGGGCTCCAAAATCCACTTGTATATGATCTCACCCATGACTAACAAGGATGGTTTGTGGTCTAATCAACTGACCATAGGTCTTGCAGTTGGTGAGGATGACAACTATTTTAATAAGGGGCTTTTTGGTCTTTTCCTAATTATTCTAACCCAACACTATGTCATTTCACCTTCTATAAGAGGCCCTATATACCAAATTTTACCCCCATAAATCTCCTAATTCAATTCATTCTCTCAAATTTCTAAAAGAAGAACAAGTTCATCCTCTCCAATATTTCTCTCTCTACCAGATGGAAGAAGAAGGCTAGGTATTTGTGAAGTCTCAAATTTCACCATTTATTGTAAGCTCTTGACATTAAGGTATGTTAGTATTAACCTATGGAGTCCTATCCTCCATAGGGTTCCTAAAATGTTTTAGCTTGGTCATTACATGTCACAAAAAGTTGCATTTAGCTTGATTTTCATACGTTTATGCATTGCTATCATACTTGGTACATATTTGTACTAACACATACTCTTGTCTACATTCTTCCAAATGTTGGGTCCGACGCTCCAGTTTTGTATGTTCGTGGCTAAAGATCACTTAGTAGATATTGAAGATTGGTGAGTCCTTATATTCTGTGGACCGGACCTTTATTTCATATTGTCTTTACTTTTCAATATTGTATGTGATGTACGGGTTATGTCCCAATCACTATTGATGTACTAGAAGTCTATGAGACTATCTTAGACTCCCGCTACATTTTGTAATCTCTTATATTTTGAAATTGTCTTTTGAACTCTCTTAATGTTCTATTACATTATATGATGTATGCTAAGTTGATTGTGTAGGGCCTCTCTGGCTCTATACGTCATGTTACGCCTAGGGCCTGCTTTGGGTCATGACAGTTAACTTATGGGTTAAGGTTTGGAACGTAATCCTACTTCCGATCCTTGGTCGATGCTCAAAAATATTTATTGGAGTGGGTAATTAGTGTGATATGAGAAACTTAGGTTTGATGTCTGTAACTTTCTTGAAAGTAGAGGTTATGGGTCGGATATATTTGCCTTATTTTTGCATCAAAAGAGAGAATAGAGTAAGGTATAGGGTGTCACGACACGAACCTATACCCCGGAAGCGACATGGCGTACTTGACCCCGAATGGGTTTCATACAAGCTTCATAACATTTCATTGCATTCGATAATAGAAATAGTACGGATTAAAATATTATTTAAAACCATACAATCAAAGTACTCAGTTAAAACACTTCGAAAACACATCGTAAGTCTATTGTCTCACATGGCCATCTAAAAACAACATCCAAAACATAAGTAGGGACACGGCCCATTACAATCAAAAAGTCTAACAATAGTCTTTTACATGAAAGAAATGGAAACATCAAGTACTTGTCCTCGATCTATGAGGATATACCACTAAGTCTTGGAGAAATAACAAATACAAGTCCCTGATCTAGAAAAAGAAACTCACTTGCCGGAAGCTACACTTGTAGTAAAACATGAAGAAGAATGGGTTAGCACAACTAAGTACTAAGTATAATAACCATGCAAAAACATGCTTAAAATAGACATTTTGTTTGAGATCAAGCTTTTATGCCATTTTGATAAAACTTCATGAACATAGTATAAAAGGCATAATATTCAAACATACAAGTCATTTAACCATATTAGAACATATTCAACATGTAACCTTTTAACTTCACATTTAGCCTTCACCTCAAGTTATCCTCAAGCTATACTTTGTGCAATGTATGGATAGCGTCCCACACCACAATCCACACTAAATTACTACCTTAAGGTCACTAAAAGTCAACTTACCATTCAACCTTTCCATCTTCACACAATACTCATACATAAGAGACCTACACCTTTCATAAGTCATATTATCCACATAAGGACCATCACCTAAGGCAACTCTATGTCATAATTATGCAATGTCCAAGTACCATCCCATACTACTACTCACACTAAGTACTTCTTTGAAGTTACCATAGGCAAGGCACACTCATACTCATTAAGTCATAACAAGGAAGTATCTCATAATACAATCCAAGTATAGCATACATCATCTCATTTAAGCATATAAGAGTCAATAATATTATTCATTAACTTCATTTAGGACACATTCATACATTAGCCATTAAGACTTAGAGAACTCAATATGACCCTCTCAAAGCCTATTCGTGCAATGTATGGATAGTATCCCATACTACCATCCACACTTCATAGAACATATCAAGAAACAATAATTCACATCTCACATGGTGGGAATAGGCATAACCGACATAGACCATGAGAGCTAAATCATGGAATCCAGTGTCATATAACCCTACACCGGAGGAAGGTGTTCCACTTGCCTAAGGTAGAACTAAGTGTGTTTTACCTATGTGGGCATACAGTTATGGGATTAAAAAGATGTTCATTGGAATCTAACCTAACATTGGGATAGTCACCATCATACCATATCCACTAGGTGCTTAGCCTCCATTCCTTTAGAGTAACTATCATTCACATTGTTGTACTTGAGAGGGCCACCAACATTAGGCCTACCGACCCAAAGTACATTACGCAAGAAAGGACCACCAACATTAGGTCTACCAGTTCAGGGTTTTAACATTACATTAGTTCCTAGACTCTTCATAAAATGCCACCAACATTAGGTCTACCGATCCAAGGTTTAGCCTAGAATACTTCATCATTCATTTATTCATTCATGAAAGGCAACAACATTAGGTCTACCAATTCAAGATTTTAAGACATTAAGTCAAGGTACATTCATTATACAAGAAAGGATGCCTAAGCTTACCAATTCGAAATATCACAATAACCTTTACATTCATTTATACAAGAATAGGATGCATAAGCATACCAATTCAAGATATACAATTCTTAGAAGAAAACCCTTCAAATTCCGTCTTCATCATTCATTTCTGTTAATTGAGAATATGCTTTCAATCAATAACACAATTATATTCTAAACATGATCATTATACATTCATTGAAATCACACACATATACTTTATATCATAATCATACATAGATCCTTCATATATAGAGGTACAAGGAAGATATCCATCAATTCAATACAACAATATGCATAGTAAGTGAACACCTCCACCTTTCAAGTGGATCAATAGGTCAAGCACAATTCTACTTCAATATGTAATTTCATCATAACTTGCCCCTCAAGGGTCATGGATCACACTCACCCACACACCGTAGATCAATACAATTTGGCAAGGCCAATAACATTATTTCAATATTCTATATTCATATTCACGTAAACAACCCACATATTTCATAATCAACCAAATCCCAATCACAAATCACAACTTAGGAATTTGGGGAAAACATGGGTTCTAGGAAGAAATCATCTTAATTCATCTTTCAATCCACAATTCATTTGTAAATCAACACAATAAAGTCTTTGAAAATCATTTAGAATCGAACCCATGCATAGATTGAAATCTAGGGTTTTTGGGTAAACATTGGAGACTTAAAATCACTTTTTAAATTGGCTCCTTGAAAGTAACTAAGTCAAGGATGAATACCACCTTACCTTTTATCGAATAAATACACGAAAATACCTTGAAAAAATTGAAGATTTGACCTTGGAAGCTTGAAGTCTTCACCTCCAATGGAGGTTTCTAGAGAGAGAATTTTGAGAAGAGAGGTTTCTAACTTTGGGGTGTTTTGAAATAATGAGTTGAAAGATAGAGTTTAATACTTTCAATACTCTTAAAATACTTTAATTAACCTAAAATAACCGTCCCCCAACTAAACTCAACTTAAAATGATTTTACAAAAAGACCCTCACCTTGGCCGAACCAAACAAGCAACACAGGTGGGGACTCCCGACACCAAACCACGGACCGTGGTCTGGGTCACTCCCCGTCCTGGTAAAGCGTGGTTTGGGGCTTTGTCTTGGTTTTGAAGGCCTTGACATACGGATCAAGACCATGAGTCTTGGTTGGACCTACTGGGCGTAGGTCCAACTTTTTGGACAATGTTTTGGTTTCTTAGGGTCTTGGGGGTTAGGTTTTAGGGTCCTCCTCAAGGACCCGTACAATGGTCCTTGGGGAGTTGTACCTTGACGTTTAACCCCTAAACCCCTCAACCATAGCTCGGAGAAACATTTTACGCCCTCAAACATCACATCAACTCAAAGACACACATGTTAGGCTCTAGTTTCACCTATTAGTTTTAAGGGTCATTACATTATCCCCCACTTAGGAACATTCGTCCTCGAATGACACGTTAAACACATTAAGGGATTAACGACTCAACACTAGCAGCCCATCATGCATGCAACATCATAACCAAATGCACAAAACTTGGAGGAAACATCAACTCCACATCAATAAGCTCATTGCAATACAAGAAAGTATGAACTACATCTACAAACTCATTATGCAACATAACTTCAACATTTCTCATTACATTGGATGAATTACCTTCTCTAACACATATCATGCCCATCATAACCTCAATAAGCACATTATGCAACCTCTTCATAAAGGCACATTTAGGCATGTTCAACATTTAACCTCATGAAGCATATAGACAATTCATACTAAATGTACATTAAAATGAGGAACATAATTCATGAAAACTCATTTTCTCATATAAACAAGAATTCAACTTGAACATGCATAACATAAGGAGGCCATGGACACTCATTTTCTCATATAAACAAGAATTCAACTAGAACATGCATAACATAAGGAGACCATGGATAAACATATTCACATATGACTCGAAAACATAAAACAAGCTACAAGGAACTCTTGGTGTCAAGCTTGAATAGGAATGGAAGGAAAGAAATAAGGATTTCAAAACTCTTAACAACCTTACTATTCATGTTTGCGTAATCAACGACACATCTTACAGTTTGGGTGTCTACGATCGCGCAATAGAATAGTAACCTAACCAAGGGTTGGGGTCGTGTCCTAAGGGAGCGGTGGTGAAAAATAAAAGAAAATTAGGATTTCATTCTAATTAGTAATAGCTAAAGAAGTTAATGATTAAAAACATAGTAAATTAAGGGGGTCACACAAAAGTGTCAGCTATCACTTTGCACATCCTCATGCCTCTTTCTCTATTTGCACTCTCGAAGGGAGAAGTTATTTTCCTTCTCCCTGGCTTGCTCTTCCAATCCCATCATCCGTTTGGATAAAACATCTACTTGCGCCACCAGTTTATTCCATTCATATTTCTTTTGGGCTTTTTTGTCGGTTTCAACCATTTTATCAAGTAGTGTTGCGACAACTTCATAGGGTTGGCTTAGTATTCTGCCTTTGAAAAGGTGCTCAGCTATGCTTCTATTTTCTGGTTTGAGATCCCGATCGAAACAATCCAACAATGTCTTATCAGCCATTCCATGAGATGGTCATGCCTGCAAAATTTCTTTGAATCTCAGTCACAATTCAGGAGAGGATGATCTGTGTGATATCCATAGTGCTCATCCATTTTTGTTTCTCCGTGTTGGTCTTCAGACAAGCAAAACAAAACTACAACTAAGATTAGTAAAACTAAAACTAAGAAATACAAGAATTTCGATTAACTACATCTTCTCGTAACAGTACGAGTGTCTAGGATCATCGATAATATAGTAACCCAACCAAGGGTTGGGGTCGTGTCCCAAGGAATGGTTTTGAAAATTAGTAGAAAAATAAAATTTAGTTCTAACTAGTCGTAGCTAAAGACATTAACGATTAAAAACATTGTAAATTAAAAAGGGTGACACAAAAGTGTCAAATATCAATTAGGGGTTTTGTCACAAGTAGTAAAAACAACAAGAAATACAAAAGAAGATCAAGTATGGGGACAAGTTCTTACGATGTGACCGCAATACAAGTTGAGATAAATAGTTGGGTACATGCTTTTGATAGGAAATTTGCAAGATACTACTGACTAGTCTAAGCTTTAGATGGAGATAAGTTCCCTTTTCGGGCGAATTACCCCGTTTCAAATGCGTTCCTCTCAGACACCCATTTGCGACATGAAGGCTAGCCTACGCCTTACCTCACTCACTCTCTCGAGTTGAGTGTTAGGATATGGTACTAGAGCTCACCCTCTTGGGCTGAACCTCATGTCGACCCACTCCTTAGGCCATCAGTCTAGCAACGACCTCCTTCTTGAGTAAGCAGAAAACACATGGGTGGTTTTGTATTTGCACCTACAAACCCATTTGAATAAACACTAATCACTAGGTGAAATCACCTTTAAAATACATCTATCCTCTCAGCAAGCAAGACCCAGCAACAATATTAACACATATTTGTTAAATCACACCCAATAATAGGGGGTTTTAGCCACATATCAAGAAATAACAAAATACACCTGAAATGATACTACAATAAAAAGGGTATAAAGAATTAAACATTGATTTAAGCAAAGGAAGAAGAATGGAGAAGACCCAGTTCCTACTTGGGGAAGATGAAATCCTTCTTTCTTCAAGTCTCCCAAGAACCCTCTCAAAACTTGAAAGAAAATATCCCAAAAAGTACTATTCTATTTTGGAAATTAAAACAAATGTTCGACTCCTATAAATTAATAAAAAGTTTAGTATTTATAGACTTCATAAAATAGTGCTGGCGAATCTTTCGGTGAGGTTAGTCGGAATCGCTGATTAACTCGGCGATTCGCCCTTTGGTGTAGTTCGTCACTGTCTTGCACTAGCCTTTAGCATCGTCGTGATTTGTGTCATTAGGAGACCTAGTACTGCTTCACGGAATTATTCGGCGAAACGCCGATTGCTCCTTTTATCGCCTTTTTTATCGTACTCCTTCAAGGCTTCGCGTATTGGAACAAAGGGCGGTGTGCGTCCCTTCGGCGAATCGCCAAGCATGCTTGGCGATGTGCAGACTTCAGCTTCTTTGTTCTTTTCAGCCTTTTTGTTCCTTTTTGCACCTAGCTATACATGCTTCAACTAAAACTTCAAATACCTGAAACTTACGAGTTTTCATAAGATATTCAGACAAAATAAGTATTTGAGGAAACTATATCTATCAAAATAAAGCTCTAAATGAGTCCAATTTGTGGACTGATCAAATCTCTCGAGCTGAGTGTTAGGATATGGGACTAGGGTTCACTCTCTCGAGCTGAACCTTATACCAATCCACTCCTTAGGCCATCAATCTAATAGTCTTGGTTTCACGACTTCTCTCTCGAACAAGCCGAAAACACATAAATAAACTTGTATTTCCAACTACAAATTTGTTAAATTAATCCACAACTACTAAACGAAATCACCATTAAACTACATCTTATCTATTAGCAAGCAAGACCCAACAACAATCTTAACCCATATTCGCTAAATCACACCCAAAGAATGGTGGTTTTTAGCCACACATCAATATATAGAATTTTATACCTTCAATAATGTTGAAATAAAATGGGTATGAAGATTTAAGTCTCAATTTAGGCAAAGAGTGAAGAATCCAAGATACCCACTTCCAAATTGAAAGAGATAAAACTCTCTTCTTCTTCAAGTCTCCCTTTCAAACTTAGAGTAAAAAATTACAAACTAATATTCTACACTGAAAATTACAAAAATTGTTCGACATCTAAACCTACAACTCTAACTAGTATTAATAGTTTTCACAGATTTGTGCTATAGCGGATCATTTGGGGTTGTTAGTCGGAATTGCCGATCAACTCGGCGATTCACCCTTTTGTGTAGTTCAGCATCGTCTTGCACCAGCCCTCAACATCGTCGTGCTCTGCGTCATTAGGTGACATCGTACTGCATCGCAAAACTTCTCGGTGATGCACCGACTGCTCCCTTTTTCCGCCGACTTGATCGTTTCATTTAGGGCTCAGCATAGTGGAACAAAAGGCGAAGTAAGACCTTTCGACGACTCGCCAAGTCGACTCGATGATCCTCAGGCCTTCATTTCTTTGTTCTTTCAGCCTTTTCGTCACTTTTTGCGACGTACTATCCATGCTTTCCTTAAAACTTCAAATACCTGCAACTTAAGAGTTTCATCAGATATTGAGATAAAATAAGCATTTGAGGACACAATTTCTATTAAAATATAGCCCTAAATGAGTCCGATTTCTGGACTCATCAACTATTCAACATACTATCCCTCACTTAGGAGAAAACCCAACTAAGGCTAACATGAAAACAACAAAGGAATCTCAACAAGACATTCACAACTATAGGGAACAATCACATACCGGTACCTTCATCCGGATTAGCTCATTTGTCCTTGTTAGCTTGAAGCACATAAAAATGATTCTTCCTTGGAGCATTAGGATCCGGCATATCAAGAGAAGCTTGTTTGGCCTCCCTTCCTATAGCCGTAAGAGTAGGACAATCTTTCACTTGGTGATCATTCTTTCCACAACCAAAGCACCAACTAGTACCGGCTAGGCACTTCCCAAAATGCTTCTTTCCACAATCATGGCACGTAGGTTTAGAAGATGGAGGTCCACTACCTCTCTCTTGGTTAGCCTTAGGAGTGCTTGAAGAATCTTGGTGTGGAGCTCTCTTCTTGAACTAGGTTGACCTAGCTCATCGGATCTACCTCTCTTCAACTCCTTATTCTTCCTTTTGAGTTTGGACTCCTCAATAGATTGAGCATACACCATGAGTCTAGAAATATTCATATCATCATGGAGCATCGCCGCACGACACTCTTCCTCAACTAGGTCGAATATCCCCGTAACAAACCTACTCATATCATATGTAGGGTTAGACACCAAAGATGGACCATACTTAGACAATTAGGTAAATTTGAAGGAGTACTCTTGAACATTCATGTTACCTTCCCTAAGGTTGATAAACTCCTCTACCTTAACTTTCCTCTTCTCACGGGGAAAGTACCTACCAAGGAATTCTTCCTTAAACAACTCTCATTCTATGGGACCCACTCCAACCGGCCTATTGTCTTTCCATTGAGTAAACTAAATTTGGGCAACATCCTTCAAATGATAGGCGGCATATTTCGCTTTTTCAATAGAAGTCACTCCCAAAGCATTGACTATTTTATACACCTCATCCAAAAACTCTTGGGGATCCTCTCCCAACTTACAACCTAGAAATGCCGGAAGATTCATCCTCACAAAGCCTCTCAACCTAGAAGCCATAGTAATCACATTGGGGTTCACATTAGCCTCAACACCCCTATTTGCTTGAGCCATCATGGCTTGAGCTTGTGTAGTAATGGCTTTTGCCATAATCAAAAGAACCGACCTAACTTCCTCATTGTTCATAGCCGGGGGATCCACTGAAACTTGATTTCCTTGATTGCCTATAGGAACTTTTTCACCTTGAAGACCTTGGGGAGGAACTCCCTCATTCACATTCTCCTCTTGCATCCTTTATGGGTTAACCCTTGTATTCATATTTTTTAAACACAAGAGAAGGGTTAGGAAAAGGACTCTTATAGATCTAAACTCGAAGGTACGACTACAAGAATAATGAAATAAGTGTAGCTTCCTAACATCCTATAGCCTCTCGCTCATAGAAGTGTCGCGGCTCACACCGATGAACTAGACTCTACAAGACGTGGCTTGTGAGACATCAATCCTAAAAACCATTTCCAAAATCTTTTGTTGTTTATACCATGTTTGTCATGACCCAAGCCTATACCCCGGAAGCGACACGGTGTACTTTACCCCGAAGGGGTCTCATACAAGACTCATAACATTTCATTGCATTAGATAAGAGAAATAGTACAAAATTAAAACTTTATTTAGAACCATACAATCAAAGTATCATTTAAAACACTTTGAAAACACAATGGAAGTTTATTGTCTCACATGGCCATCTAAAAACAACATTTGAAGCATAAGTAGGGATACGGCCCTTTACAATTGAAAAGTCTAACAATAGTCTTTTACATGAAAAAAATGGAAAGATCAAGTACTTGACCTCGATCTATGAGGACATACCACTAAGTCATGGAGAATCTCAAATCCAAGTTCTTGATCTAGAGAATGCAACTGACTTGCCGGAATCAACACTTGTAGTAAAACATAAAGAAGAATGGGTTAGCACAATTAAGTACTAAGTAGGATAGTTATGCAAGAACATGCTTAAAATGGACATTTTGTTTGAGATCATGCTTTTATGCCATTTTGATAAAATTTCATGAACATAGTATAAAAGGCATAATATTCAAACATAACCAACATACAAGTCATTTAACCATATTAGAACATAATCAACATGTAACCCTTTACCTTCACATTTAACCTTCACCTCAAGTAACCCTCAAGCTATACTTTGTGCAATGTATGGATAGCGTCCCATACCACCATCCACACTAAAGTACGACCTTAAGGTCACTAAAAGTGAACTTACCATTCAACATTTCCATCTTCACAGAATAATCATACATAAGATACATAAACCTTTCATAAGTCATATCATCCATATAAGGACCATCACCTAAGGCAACTATAAGTCATACTTGTGCAATGTGCAAGTATTATCCCATACTACTCACACTAAGTACTTCTTTAAATTCACCATAGGCAAGAGACACTCATACTTATTAAGTCATAACAAGGAAGTAACTCATAATACAATCCAATTATAGCCTACATCATTTAAATCATCTCATTTAAGCATATAAGATTCAACATTCTTCATTAACTTCATTTAGGACACATTCAGACATTAGCCATTAAGACTTAGAGAACTCACTATGACCCTCTCAAAACCAACTCGTGCAATGCATGGATAGCATCCCATACTACCACCCACATTTCATAGAACTTATCAAGAAATCATAATGCACATCTCACATGATGAGATTAGGCATTAAACGACATAGACCATGAGAGCTAAATCATGGAATCCTGTGTCGGTGTTCCACTTGCCTAAGGTAGAACTAAGTGTGTTTTACCTATGTGGGCACATAGTTATGGGATAAGAAAGATTTTCATTGGAGTCTAACCTAGCATTGGGAGAGTCACCATCTTACCATATCCACTCGGTGCTTAGCCTCCATTCCCATAGAGTAGTTCATTCACAATACATTGTTGTATTTGAGAGGTCCACCAACATTAGGCCTACCAACCCAAAGTACATTACACATGAAAGGGCTACACACATTTGGTTTACCGGTTCAAGGTACATTAAGGATAGGTCATTGAATTTTCAAGAAGGCCACCAACATTAGGTTTACCGATACAAGGTTCATCATTTCACACATGAAAAGGCCACCAACATTAGGTCTAGCGCTTCAAGGTTTTAACATTTTATTAGTTCCTAGATTTCTCATGAAAGGTAGGTCTACCGATCCAAGGTTTAGCCTAGAATACTTCATCATTCATTAATTCATTCATGAAAGGCTACCAACATTAGGTCTACCAATTCAATACATTAACACATTAACTGAAGGTACATTCATTATACAACAAAAGATGCCTAAGCCTACCAATTCGAGATATCACAATCACCTTTACATTCATTTATACAAGAATAGGATGCATAAGCCTACCAATTCAAGATATACAATTCTTAGAAGAAAACCCTTCACATTCAATCTTCATCATTCATGTGTGTTAATTTAGAATATGCTTTCAATCAATAACACAATTACATTCTAAACATGATCATTGTACATTCATTGAAATCACACACGTATACTTTATATCTTGATCATACATAGATCCTTCATATATAGAGGTACAAGGAAGATATCAATCAATTCAATACCACAATATACATAGTAAATAAACACCTCCACCTTTCAAGTGGATCAATAGATCAAGCACAATTCTACTTCAATATGTAATTTGATCATAACTTGCCATTCAAGGGTCATGGAACACATTAACCCACACACCTTAGATCAATACAATTTGGCAAGGCCAATAACATTATTTCAATATTCTATATCCTTATTCACGTAAACAACCCACATATTTCATAATCTACCAAATCCCAATCACAAATCACAACTTAGGAATTTGGGGAAAAACATGAGTTCTAGGAAGAAATCATCTTAATTCATCTTTTAATCCACAATTCATTCATAAATCAATTCAATAAAGCCTTTGAAAATCATTTAGAATCGAACCCATGCATAGATTGAAATCTAGGTTTTTTGGGTAAACATTGGAGACTTGAAATCACTTTTGAAATTGGCTCCTTGAAAGAAACTAAGTCAAGGATGAAGACCATGATACATTTTATGGAAGAAATCCACTAAAATCCCTTGAAAAACTTGAAGATTTGACCTTGAAAGCTTGAAGTATTAACCTCCAATGGAGGTTTCTAGAGAGAGAACTTTTGACAAGAGAGGTTTCTAACTTTGGGGTGTTTTGAAATAATGAGTTGAAAAATAGAGTTTAATACTTTTAATAGTATTAAAATACTTTAATTAACCTAAAATAACCGTCCCCCAACTAAACTCAACTTAAAATGATTTTATTAAAAAACCCTCACCTTGGCAGAACCAAACCAGCAACACAAGTGGGGACTCACGACACCAAACCACGGACCGTGGTCTGGGTCACGCCCTATCCTGGACAAGCATGGTTTGGAGCTGTGGCTTGGTTTTGAAGGCCTTGACCTATGGATGAAGACCACGAGTCATGGGTGGACCTACTGGGCGTAGGTCCCTCCGTAGGTCCAACTTTTTGGACAAAGTCTTGGTTTCTTAGGGTCTTGGAGGGTAGGCTTTAGGGTCCTCCTAAAGGACCCCTAGGGTGGTCCTTGGGGAGTCGTACCTTAACGTTTAACCCCTAAACCCCTCAACCATAGCTCGGGACAATATTTACACCCTCAAAACTCATATCAACTCGAAAACACACATGTTAGGCTCTAGTTTCACTTATTCATTTTACGGGTAATTACATAGGGTTATTTAGTATAAAATATAGATAAGAATGAAAGGAGATTCGCAAGGATGCTCTGAGATCAAAATAATATTAGTGACATTGAAGATGACCTAGCCTATTCACGAATGTTCATCACTATAGAACAACAAAATTACCCCTATTTGACATTGATTTCCAATCCCCGCACCCCTATATTGCTTGTTACTCTTGAATTTTCCAGTTTTTTAGTTCAATTGTGACCATTGATAACAAAATCCTTTTGTTAAATTGGTGGAATCATCCACCCACTTATTTTCACTACTAATAATTGATGAATTTCCAATCCAAATATCCTGATAAGAATCCTCTATGATATACAATTCTTTTTGGGATCCGACCTCAACTCTTAGTTTGGTATTTTTTTATTGACGATGATCACTATCATTTTATTTGGTTTTGAAAACTACATTTGAGCGTTATCAAAAGAGGCACAAGTGCGGGAAATAGTGGTTGAGAATTCTATTTGAGAAATCAATTTGTAAATTTGTTTTGTGGTAGTAGATTATTGTTTTGTTTTGTTATTTGATGATTTGCACGTCTCATATAACGACTTACCATGGTATTTACAACGATAGTCATAATGGTTAAAACGACAACATTGGTGCTTTGATTGATATGCATGTGAATATTTTTCAAACCATAGGAGACATCCGGATACCTCCTACAATCGGGAGGGCTTTTTTTTTGTAATTGGAACAATGCTAGAATTGCTCCAACTAAGAGGGATGTTTGAGGGTTTTGAGGGTTTAGTTCATGAATATCTGCATGAACACCTTAAGAATTTTGTGTGGGTGTGTGGATTGTTTGTGTTCAAGAACTTCTCATAAGAGTCTGTGAAGTTGAGGTAATTCATGTTCTCTTTGACGAGTGAAGCTACAAAATGGTTTGTGGAATCGCTAAATGACTCATCACTTCTTAGGAGGAGCTGAATGAAGCCTTCTTGGAGAGATTCTTCCCTCCTAGAAGATGGTAAAACTTATAACCCAAATAAGAAATTTCAAGCGAATTGCAGGTCAACCTCTACATGAGTCTTGGTTGCGGTTCAAGAAATTAATGTTGTATTGTCCAACACATGGTGTTCTGGATAATTCTTGTTGTATTAATTGTATCGTAGCCTTAATTCATTCAATAAAGGTGTGCCTTATCAACTAGTCCAATGAGGATTAATTAGATAACTGTATGAATTAGCAGCCTTGTTGCTAGATGATATGACAAAAGTTGACTGAGCATGGCATACTAGAGAAGACCAACCGTCTATTTTACAATTGAGTTTAAGGAAAGAACAAATCGAGAAGGACAATGAATGTTATTTAAACATGGCTAAAATGATGACCCAAATCGATTTGTTTTCTAAATATATCATGGGAGGCGGAATTAAATCGATGAATACGGTTGATGAGTCAGGGATTTTGACTCATTTAGAGCTTAATATGCAAAGAATTGGTGTCATCAATTCCAATTGTACACTAAAAATTTATGTTGAAATGTTAATATGCAGTAACGAAGGCGAAAGAGTAAGGAAAGGACATTACAAGTCAAATAGGAGCGAAAAAGCTGAAAAGTTGAAAGAAAGCAAGACTATTACTCGCCAAACCCACACTACGACTCACCGAGTGGACTTTCAGCTCACCTAAAGTTCAACCATGCCAGCCCATGGATAAGACCAACTTGGCGGGAATATTAGTGGTTCGATGACGTGTTGAAGAGATCCGCGATGTCGATCTCGATCGCCTAAAGTTACAGAAAATAGATGGTGAAAGGCCAATCCAAGAAAGCGATGACAGGAGCAATCGGCGCACCACCCATCAGATTGGTGAAGCCTGAATGTCTTCGCCTAGTGAATCTGAAGTTGAAATTCAAGGAATGTATAAATTCAAATTTGAAAAGAAGAAAAGGAGTTCCTACATTGTCCACTTCGGGGTTTCTGATCTTGAACATTCCAAAACATTGTTTTAACATTTTTAAGTACAGATTTAGGTTTTTTTAGAATTTTCGCTTCAATTTTAGCATTTGGAGACTTGCGGATTGCTGCCCAACCTGACGGAAAACTTCGTTGGTAACAATTTCTTGTTTTGTATTATGTTTAGCTAAAAACCCCTTTCTTGGGTGTTGTTATTTACAGATTTTATTGTTTATTTGAAGTTGGGTCAATTAATAGTTTGTGTTTTAATTGAGGAATTGTAGTTTATAATGGAATTCTAGCTTAGTACTCTATACTTGCTCTAGAAAGAAGTGTTGGAGTTAAATGTTTTGTTGATGACTATAGTGATTGTGTCTTTACGGATTTAGCTTGAGAAAGTAGGTATGAATGCAATCTACCAAATCTAGTTTGTAAAAATTGATTGATTAAGGTACTGGCTATTAATATGTGTTATTCTTGTTGAGGTTCAAAAGAACTCACCTGATTCATAATAGTTGATTCAGAAGTGGCTATTGCACCCAAATCCTAGCCTACCCACTGAGATTCAGCGACTTCTAGTAAATAATAATCTCCAATTTTGTAAAATTGGCATTCAAATTTTCACACTCCTAAGAAACCCTCTCTATTTGTTTACCCCCGGTTTTAGTAGTCACAATTTTGTTACCCAAATCCCCCCATTTGACATTAATTGTCAAAACATTGTCATTTATTATATTGTTGCGATAATGGCTACATCTACAAACGATTAGAACATCATTATACTTTGTAATCGAATTATATAACGTATCACTCTCTGTGGGATTGACCCCAACCCTTAGTTGGGTTTATACTTGTAAGCGACCGCCTACACTTAGAATCAGATGAAGTATAGTTGAACGTTATAAAAAATGGCATAACTGCGGGGAGTGGTGTTTAGAATTCTTTTATTGAATTTTAGTCGTGAACTAATTTTGCTGAAGTTGAATAGACTTATTTGTGTTCTTTGTTGGCTACTCTAAAATAGGTGAAGAGATGAGTGTTAATGGCAGCAATGCCAGTAAACTTGGGAACAACGATGACATCGGGAACATGCACGATGTCAATAAAGATCAGTTAGGAAGTGCAGGTGCTATTAGATTGCCTCCGACTATGGGTAATGTAATATTTCATGTTACCCTACTATATTGAAGCTTCTGCAAATGAAGGGTATCTTCTTTCAACTTTCTCATGAGGACCCTCATGACCATATTCTAAACTTTGTGGCTATGTGTGGGTCGTTTTCTTTCAAGAACATCACTTAGGAGTCGGTTCGACTTCGTGTGTTTCCCTTTTTCTCCAATGGGGGAGGCAATGAAGTGGTAAGGGAATCAATTACTTCTTGGGAAGGAGTTCACTAATAAGTTTTATATAAGGTTTTTCCTTTCCTCGAGGATAGTGAAGTTGATGGATAAAATTCAGAACTTTCAGCGAGTGGATGGTAAACCTATTCACGATACATGGTTGATGTTCCAGAAGTTGCTTCTCTAATGTCAAACTCATAGAATAACAAACAGTGTGTTGTTGTAATATTTTTAGACGAGCCTCGACTTAGTGAACAAAGGTGTCGCAGACCAGCTCATTCGAGGAAGAATCATGCAACAATCGTTTGACATAGTATCTACCATTTTGAATTAGATGACAAAAATCAATCGCGATTGGTACACTAAAGAAGATTAGGTGTCTCCTTTGAAATTTGGGATGAGAAAGGAACAATTGGAAAAGAACCAAGTGCGAGATGAAAACATCGCTAAGATGATGACCCAAATGGACCTATTGACGAAACATGTCATGAGAAGTTGATCCAAAGCTGTGAATTTGGTCATAGTTAGTGTAGTTAATCCTGATGAAGCACACTTAGAGGCCATGTACAATGCAGAAGTACCTGTCTTAGCAAATTAGGCCAGAGGTTTCCGTCCGAACTATCCAAGGTCGGGTAGGAATCAAGGATGGAACAGGGATCGCTATGATAGTTGTAGAGACCGGGAAAGGGAATGAAGTGACCATGGTACGAATTGGAGGGAGCGGGATGGAAAAAAAGAATGATATGTGCCTCCCCATGAGTGTCAAAAACCAAAAAAGCCAAGGGCTGATCCTAAAAATTCCCGCATAGAAGGTATGCTTGCTCGCAGTCTCAAAAAAGGTTGAAGGATCGGACAAGGTGCTAAAGGAAATAAAAGATGACGTCTCTTCTCTGAACCAAACACTTACTTCACATTCGATATCTATTAAGCAGCTGGAAACCTAGATGGTTCGGATCTGGACTCATTTGAATCCAAGGCCAAAAAAGGTTTACCGAGTGATACCATGGTTAACCCAAAGAATGACACCTGAAAGAGTGTCTTCATCGTGCCACTGCATTAAATAAGGTACTTCTTTGGAGGTAACCCAACTTTTAGTGCAGGTTGACATTTGGAATTTGGAAGAAATAGGAAATTGGGCGAGCTCATGAACCATTCAGCGAATAACCGAGAGGGTCGGTGAGCCCGATGTCGATCACCTTTTTGAACAAACAAAGGGTTGGAGTCTTGGAAACTTCAGCAGGCAAAGTGCCCATCAGCGCGTCACCGAATGGATCGGTGAAATAAGTGGATACTGTCGATTGATGTGCGAACTGAATGGTCAAAAGTCTTCCAACCATTTTAAATAGAAAGCGTCCCTTTATTTTGCATTTTTTTTACTCTTGGATACTTACAGTTTTAGTTTAGATCATATTTTGTGTCAATCTTGTTTACGCATTTTGCCCGAGTTTCATATTTATCTGCTTTTGAGGTTGGTGCCCTGAACTTGCTTTAGTTTTTTTGCATTTGTTAAGCTTGTGAGTATAAGTGATGGATCTACTGCTTTCCCTTATATGATCAATTAGCTAATTAATTATTGTTGGGTAAATTGATCATCTTAGATATTTGGCTTGTTTAAATTTGAATTTGGCTCTAAATTGTTTAAATGGTTCTTGTGCATCTTTGGTTTAGTGTGGGTGAAGTCTAAGTTACCCGAATTGCATTAATGATGAGTCCGAGATTTCTACTCATTTAGTGCTTATTATTCATAGTTTTATTGTCCTGGATGCCTATCTTGTTCCCTAAACTGAAGTTTTAAATGCTAATTTGCAGATAAAAAGGCAAAAGAGAAATGCAAGGACATTAATGGACAAAAGAAATATGAAAAGCAAAGCGGAAGACCGCCGAAGACACTCGATGAGTAGTCCCTTTGCTCGCCTAAAGTTGTATTGTTTCAACCCTTGGAGAAGATAAATTGGGTGAGGTAACATAACTTTCAGCAAACCGCCAATTGGATTGGCGAAGAAGGCTCAGATCGCCTAGTATTATAAAAATGTTGGGGAAGACAGAAGCAAAAACGGCCATCACAAAGGACAAATGGCGCATTGCCAATCATGTTGGATATCCTAACTTTGATTGCCCAATATTACAACATTAAAATGGTGATAACACAAGATCAAAAGGCGATGTAAAGAAGCGTTGGGTGTGTCACCGACTTGTTCTGCGACACTCAACTTATAACTCCAAACGACCCTAACGGCCAAATTTTGTGAAAGTATAAATGGATTTTTAAGAAAAGATTAGAGGATCCGATCATTGTATGAACTCATAGTTTGAACGAAAAAATTGTTCTTGATTAGTTTTGAAGAGTTTTTTGAGTAGTTTTTGATTTGGGTTTAGGAATTGAAGCTACATTGAATCATTGTAACGAATTGGAGATTAATACCTAGCCATGGAGAATGTAGTCGATATTAATTTCTTACTTTTTATGATGTGTGGCTAAAACCCACACTCTTGGGGGTCTGATTATGTGATTAATTGTCTTAATTAGCTTTTGGGTTATAGTGATTATTGATTTTATTGTTGTTTTGAAGTGGGTTTGATCCTATAGATGCGGTTCAATTTATGAATTGTAGTGAAGATTGCAATTCTTATTTCGTATTTTATGCTTACTTGAGAAAGAGGTGTAAAGTAAAGGTTATAAATCAACATTTGTAGTTATCGGGTTTTTGTGGGTTCAGCTCGAGAGAGTGAATCCTAATTCGATTCTACCTTTCTAGCTCGAGAGAGTAGAAAAAATGAGGTATTGGAGCGTTTATAGTGTTAAGCGTTTCGAGGTTCAAGAGAACTCACTTGAATAGTAATAGTTGTTCGAGAGAAAGCTATTACATCTTAAGTCTAGCCTACCTACTAAGATTTAACAAACTTTAGTAATTGCTTATCACCCATTTACTGAAATTGACATTTAATCGGTCACATCCCCAAGTACCCTTTATTTACTTAATTACTCCCCTATTTTTATAATTGTTGTAGTTGCTAATTGAAAATCCTAAATACCCCATCTTACATTCGTTGTCAACCCCTTCGATTTGTCTATATGTTTTCAATAATTCCTATTCCTACAATTGATTAGATCACGTTTATAAGCTCGAAACTAAATTCAAACTTGTACCACTGAAGGTGGGTTCCACCCAAACTCTTTGTTGAGTTTTATATTAGATTATTATCGCCTAAACCAAATATCTGATCTGGTGTAGTTAAGCGTTTATCAAAAATGGTGGCGATGTAGGGGAGTGGTGTTTAGAATTCTATTATTAAAGTTTAAATTGTGATCTTTTTGTGTTGCTGTTGAATTGACTTACCTTCTGTTATGAGTTGTTTGATCAGGTGGCAAGATGAGTGCGAATGGAAGCACTATGAACCAACTTGGTCACTAAGATAATTTTGGTGACTTCAATAATACCAGTGAAGCTTAATTAGAGAGCATTGGTGCTATTCGCTTACCTCCGGTTGTGGGTCATGCTGCTTTCCATGTGACAAACACGATGCTGCACCTATTGCAAGCTAAGGGTGTATTTTGAGGGTTGGATCATGAGAACCCCTATGACCATATTTGGAAATTTGTGGATGTATGTAGTCCATTCTCGCTCATAAATATTTCACAAGAATCAGTTCGGCATCGATTGTTTCCTTTCTCCTTTATGGCGGAAGCAAACAAGTCGTTAGCGGATCTATCGATGAACTCCATTTCTTCTTGGGAAGAACTTACCAAGGCATTTTAAATAAGATTATTTCCACCCTCACAAATGGTGAAGTTGCGTGACAATATATAGAACTTCAAGAGAGTAGAAGGGGAACCGATTCATGTAACTTGGTTGAGATTTCAAAAGGTGTTGCTACAATGTCCTACTCACTGGCTTACGGGTAATGTGATACTTCAAATTTTTTACAAGAGCTTAGACTCAGTGAACAAAGGAGTAGAGGATCAGCTGGCCCTAGGAGGGATAATGTTACAACCATTTGAAGTAGCCTCTTCCCTTCTTGATCAAACGACAAAGATAAATCGGGTGTGGTACACTTCAGGAGATCAAGTCTCTCGATTGAATTTTAGGATGACAAAGGAGAATATTGACAAGGAGAAAGAGCGAGATGAGAATATATTAGCAAGATGATGTTATAAATGGAGTCATTAAGAAAACAAGTGATAGTGAGTGTTGATGAAAGCAATGATGTAAAAAGAGTGTTTAGACTTGAGGAGGATTCTCGCCTGAGTTATTTCAAGTCAGGTGGGAATCAAGGTTGAAAGACACTTAATGAACAAGAGTGAAGAAGATACAATCAAGATTTGATCGAACAAAATGACCTTTGGAAGAGAGAAGATAATTATAAAGAGTATTACATGCAATGAAGTGACAACCCAAAATCCAAAGGTAGTGCAGGAAACCTTTGAGTTGATGAATTGTTATCGCGTATCTTAGACAAGGTTGAAGGATCGAATGACATTATTAAGGAGATGAAGGCTGACTTCTTGTCATTGAATAATAAGGTAAATTTTCATGCAGATGTAATCAAGGAACTTGAATGTCAAATAATTCAACTTTCAGCTCAATTAGAACCCAAGTTATTTGAAAAAAAGTGCAGATGAGTATACGAAAAGTCCAAGGGCTAATAATGAGAAAGAGTTGGCAATTGTAACTCGATGTGGGAAGACGTCAGTTGATAATGTGAAGATGAATGATGGGACTAACACTTGTTAAGAAGAGAAAGACATCATTGATATCGAGAGTGCCGCTCAAGCATCCGAGAATGATATGCTCAAAGAGGAGGTAGAAAGTACAAGGCAAAGTACCACCGAAGATTTGCAAATAGCAAAAGAAATTGCCGCATCATCTCCAAAGTTAGTGCAACCTCTTCCAAAAAATATTCCCCCATTCACTCAACAGCTCAAAAAGAAAAATGAAGATGAAAAGTCGAAGAAATTCCTATCTGTGTTTAAGACACTTTCTATAAACCTTCCTTTGGTGGAAGCATTGTTGGAGATGCCGGGCAATAGGAAATTCATGAAGGAGCTTGTCAGAAAGAAGAGGAGCATGGACTTCGATACAATTGCAGTGTCTCGCAATAATAGTGCCATTATGACCAACGATGTTATTACAAAGAAAGAGGACACGATGGCGTTTACTATCTGATGTACAATTGGTATGCTTTAGTTTGGCAAAGCTTTATGTGATTTTGGGGCATGTATAAACTTGATGGCATACGCCATCTTCAAACTACTTGGGCTGGGTGAACCGAAATCCACAACAATGTAGATTCTTATGGCGGACAGGTTTATCAAGCACCACATTGGGATACTTTATAATATATTGGTAAAGGTTTATCGGTTTATCTTTCTTGTTGATTTTGCTATTTTGGATTGTAAGATTGATGCATAAGTACCTATCGTTTTGGGTAGGCAATTTTTGGCAACAGGAAGAGCTATAGTGGATGTTGAAAGTGGGGGGTTAATGTTTCGTGTAAATGAATAGGAGGTTACCTTCAATGTGTGCAAATTAATGAAGCAACCTAGTGACATTCATGTAGTTTCAATGATTGATGTGACTGATGAAGCATTGACTAGTTTGAATGAAATGATGCATCTGGGTGAACCTCTTGCGGTTGTCCTTTCGAATTATGATGAGACCAAAGTTCAAGGGTATGACTAAATGGTAGCTGCTCTATCAAGACTAGGTGTGTACTCATGAAACCCATTAAAGCTTGATATTGTCTAAAAAATCGAGAAAGCCCTCCCGCTAAACCATCTAAAGAGGAGCCTCCAAAGATTGAGCAGAAAGTACTTTCGGTTCATATTTGGCATGTCTTATTGGGGGCAAATAACACCTTGCACCATTATCATTGCTGTAAATTTGCTTTAGTGGCAAGTGAAATTGCCTCTTGAAGTGCTGATACGTAACATCAGGGTAATAGGATAGACAATTGCTGATATTGTAGGTATTCCTCCCGGAATTTGCACTCACAAAATCTAATTGGGTAGTGAACGCAGGCCAAGTGTTTAGAATCAAAGAGGATTAAACCCAACTATGCAAGAAGTGGTGACGAAAGAGATTACTAAGTGGTTGGACGCAGGCATAGTTTACCCTATTACGAATAGAAAATGGGTAAGTCCTGTACAATGTGTACCGAAGAAAGGAAGAATCACTATGGTCCCAAATTAAAATGGAGAACTTGCTCCTATAAGGTGAGTCACCGGTTGGAGAGTATTCATGGACTATCGAAAGCTAAACTCTTTGACCGAGAAAGATTATTTTAAAATGCCATTTATGGATCAAATGCTCGATCGACTTGTGTGGAGTGGATAGTACTGTTTCTTGGATGGCTACTCTGGGTTTAACCAAATTTCTATTGAACTGGAAGACCAAGAGAAAACCATATTCACATGCCCCTATGGTAGTTTCACTTTCAAGAGGATGTCGTTTGGGTTGTGCAATCCTCTGGCGACATTCACAGACATGGTGGATGACTCAATGGAAGTCTTCATGCATGATTTATCAGTCGTGGCTGATTCATTTGAAAGATGCTTGGCACATCTTGAGCATGCCCTTCAAAGGTGTGTAGAAACCAACCTAGCCATAAATTGGGAAAAATGTCAATTCATACTTAATGTAGGCATATTTCTAGGCCACAAGATATCAGATAAGGGATTGGAGATAGACAAAGCGAAGATCGAAGTAATCGAGTAGTTGTCACCACCTATATGTGTAAAAGGTATTCGGAGTTTCTTGGGTCATGCAGGGTTCTATCGGAGATTCATCAAAGACTTCTAAAAAATTGCACACCCATTGTGCAAGCTATTGGAAATAAAGGTGAAGTTTGTTTTGGATGATGCTTTGTCAAAAGCCTTTGAGTGCTTGAAAGAATTATTAGTCTCTACCCTAGTGATCATTAGCTCGAATCGGTTCGAACCACTTTAGGTGATGTGTAATATAAGTGGTACTGCTCTTGGAGCTGCGTAACGACAAAAGCGCAACAAAATCTGTCATTCAACCTATTACGCCAGCAGGTCACTAAATGGATCACAATGTAACTACACTGTAATGGAATAAGAATAACCTGTTGTTATATATGCATTTGAAAAGTTCAAGGCATACTTGTTGGTCACTGGAGTGATAGTGCACACTGATCATGCAACGCAACCGTACTTAATGGCGATGAAAGATGCAAAGCAGCAGTTTATTAGGTGGGTCTTGCTATTGCAAGAGTTTGATTTTGAAGTAAAATATCGAAAAGGGTGTGAAAATCAAGTGGCAGATCACTTGTCGCTGTTAGAGATCAACACATTTCACCCCAAAGAAAGAGACATTGTGGCTGAATTACTAGATGAAATAGTGATGAGGGATACCCAAAGCAACACACCTTGGTATGCTGATCGTGCAAATCATTTAATGTGTGGAATAGTTTTCGATGGTCTAAATTTTTACCAATGAAAGCAATTCTTGATCGATGTAAAGAAATATGTTTGGGACAAGTCTTATCTATACAGAGAATGTGCAGACCATTTAATTCGACGATGTTTACTGCAGAGGAAGTCCATGAAGTTCTCAATGTGTGTCATGCTTCACTTGTTCGTAGACATCATAACAATGTGCGAACAACTACAAAAGTGCTTCAAAGTGGTTACAATTGTCCATGTCTATACTGAGATGCACGTGACTTTGGGAAACATTGAATACCTTGCAAAAATCAAGCAGTGGTGTCAAGAAAGCATGAATTACCTCTCAACCCTATCTTAGAAGTTTAGTTGTTTGATGTTTGGGGTATAGATTTTATGGGTTCGTTTGGGAGCTCTTTCAGCAACAGGTACATATTGGTAGCGGTTGATTATGATTCCAAATTGGTGGAGACTGTAGCATTACCTAACAATGAAGGCAAAAGTGTGGTGCAATTCTAAAAAGACTTATTTTCGCACGATTTGGCACCCCACGGGCTATCATCAGTGATGGACGATCTAATTTTGCAACCTAATATTTGCCTCTTTGGGTAGAAAATACGGGGTTAAGCATAAAGTTGCAATGCCATACCATCAACAAACAAGCGGCCAAGTGGAAGTTTCACACTGAGAGATTAAAGGTATTTTTTCTAAAACATTGAATGCAAATTGGACAGATTGGGCTCGAAAATTGGATGATGGTCTGTGGGCATATCGTACCACGTTCAAAATACCAATTGGTATGTCAGCATATCAGTTAATGTTTGGAAAGTCATGTCACCTGCCCATTAAACTTGAGCATAAATCTCTATGGGAGTTGAAAACACTATATCTAAACTGGGAGAAGGTTGTGAAGAGAAGAGTAAATAAACTTCATGAGTTGGAGGAATTTCGGTTGAGAGCATATGAAAGTTCAGCCATGTATAAGGAGAAAATGATGAAGTGGCATGATGCCAAAATCATTCAGCGCGAATTCCAAGTCGGTTATTTTGTGCTGCTCTACAATTATCGTACCAGACTTTTTCTGTCTAATCTTAAATCAAAGTGGTCTGGTCCAATCAAGGTGACTCGAGTGTTCACAAATGGGGCAATTGAAATTGAATGTAAAGATGGTCCAACTTTCAAGGTGAATGGACAGCGTGTGAAACTCTATTTTGGAGAGTGTCATAAGATTTTGGTAATTGAAGTGGTGTATTTGGAAGATTTTTGAAATCATTTCCATGTCGTTCCACGACATTTAATAAGACGCTTCTTGGGAGGCAACCCAAGATTTAGTTATTTTTGAATAATGTTTGTTTTATATTCAGGTACGGGTGATTTTGCAAAGGTGCAAGCATATTGGCGATTCACCGAGTGGAATGGCGGTCTAGATTTGGCTTTCCATTTTCACATGCAGGGAAGACTATAGTTCTCGAATATTTTGCGAAGCAGCCAGGCTGCTTAGTGATGAAGCGATGACGTTCGGCGAGCCTGACTTCCACCACCCTTTGATCACTCTTGTTAGGCTAGTGTTCAAGAAAATATGGCAACAAGGACAATATTCTTAGCGGTGCACCGATGTGATTCGGCGAGCCCGATTTCACTTTATTTTTGGTCGCAACTAGAGAGCCAGTGTTCTGGATATTTTTGCGAGCTTCCTACAGGTAGGCGGTGCTCTGAATAGTTTACTCTCTCCACAGAACTTCACCGATTGGCCACAAATGGAAGAATCCTCCTTCCCCTGTTCTTTTCATTCAGTGTTATTGTACTTCTGTCTTTGTTTTGTGTTCTTTTTCTTTTTACATTAAGGAAAATATCAGATGTTTTTGGTGTGGTGGGGACTTGCTCTAAATACCACCTCTTGATGTGTTTGAATGTGGCTGTTCTCTTGCAAATTTAAGTGTTGGTTTTGATCAATACTGATGACTTAAATAGTGCTTTAAATTGAACGATATTAGTGTGTGGCTACGATGAGTCAATTTGAGTTACATAGGTCATGTGAACTTCTAACATCTCAGTATGACTAGCGCGGTTGATTGAGTCGATCGCTTGTTATGATCATTGCACGCTAGCTTGTGCATCTTGTTTGATAATTAGGTCGAATGCCATGTGTTGTGAGGCTTTTTTGAATATTGTGGTTGATGACACCTAGAATTTTCCTTGTTAGTCGAATAAATTGATTGAAGCAAGCGATTGAAATGATCTTATGCACAATTTGATAAGAGTGAATAGAAAATTGGCATAATAGCTCTTTGTGGCCACCTTGTGAAAAGTGTGAACCTAGCTTGGCACCCTTTTGAGCCTATCCTTTTCTTTTGAACAAACTTGAACAACTTTGACCTCTTTGTCCCATAACATATAACATTCATGAAGTATTGGTTTGTTTGAATAGCCAACTTAGGCCTAAAGCCTAATTTAGGTGTGTGATGAAAAACAAGGGAAATCGAGGAATGTAAAAAATCCGCCTTTGAAGGATCTTGATGAAAAAGATGGAACCGCTCTATACAAAAAAAAAAGAGATTAAATAGAAAAGAAAAAGAGAAGAGTTTGTGAAATAAAGTGTGTGAAAGGAGCAAAATAAATGGGGTATCCGGTGAGTCATGCTTAAATAAATAATAGGGTGGATTGTGAACACCATAGAATTAGAAAGAGAAGGACAGAAAGTGATTTGTAGGCCATAATTCATGAATGTAGAAATTACTAAACAAAAATGATTATACCTTTACACGCAGCCGGTTACAAGCTTTGAAAGACCTTTGTGATCATGATTGAGTTGAATATAATGTTGATTGGAAAATAAGGGCAAGCCTATGGGTAGAGTCATGCATGTGTTCTTCTTTTGGAGTTTGAGAGTTGTATTTTCTTCCAAAATCTTAAATTGTTGATGAACTTTTTGTGAACACGGAATCATTCTTGGTGTGAGGGAATTTGAATTCTTTTGTTGAGCTTGAACTTGCATTTGAAGCAAGCATTGTGAGCTTGAGTATATTTGATGATGTTTAGTAACAATTTCAAACTTAGAGTGCACAATTGAACATTTCATGCGAAATTTGAACCTCTTGTGTGCATTTGTACTGAGTCTTCAGTAGCACTGTTTGTAGACATCCTTGTTGAGCTGATTGATCTTAAGTTTTACTTGAGGACAAGCAAAAGTTTAAGTTGAGGGTGTTGATGACTCTGAGATTTCGACTCATTTAGGGCTCATTATTCATAGTTTTATTGTCCTCGATGCCTATCTTGTCCTCTATACTGATGTTTTATATGCTAATTTGCAGCTAAAAAGGGTAAAGAGTAAGGCAAGGACATTAATGGACAAAAGAAAAAAGAAAAGCGAAGATGAAGACTACCGAAGAGACTCGGCGACTCGGCCACTCGCCGAGTAGTTTGATGAGTCCTAGATTTGGACTCATTTAGGGCTCTATTTGTATAGGATTAGTGTCCTCAAATGCTTATTTTGTGCCAATAACTGATGCTAAATCCTTGATTTTTAGGATTATGGATTGAGGAGAAAAGCAAGGATACTAAGTTGCAAAAAGGAACAAAGTGAGTTGAAAGAAAGTAGAAAAAAAAGCCTGCTGATCGCCAAGTCCGTTTGGTAAGTCACCGAGTGGCAATTTGACCGCCTAAAGTTCCAGTATGCCAAGCCCTGAAGGAAAGAACCAAGTTGGCGAGAGAAAGGAGCAGTTGGCGAGTGGTTCTGCGATGCAGTGACTAGATCGCCTAATGTTACAGACCTGGAGGATGCTGAAGGCCAAGGAAGAAGAGTGATGGAATTGACCAAAAGGCGGATCGCCGAGTGGATGCGTGAACCCGACTTACTACGGTGAATGGCCCTTTGCAACATATTTCTAGCGACTATAAATACGTTTTGAATAGTTAGTTTAGTATCAAATGTTTTATTTGGACAACAAATTTTATAATTTTGAGAGTTTTGAATTGTGAGAAGAAGTTTTCCCTTAGCTTTTGAAGAATTGAAGTTTTTCACTTTTGAGAAATTGGAAGTGGGTCTTTGAAATTCTTCAATTTTGACCTTTGTAAAGATGAAATTGATGATGGAAAGACAATTTGGTAACGATTTTTATCTTTTTATGATGTCTAGCTAAAACCCCAGTTCTTGGGGTGTGATTATGTGCTGATTTAGTATATAGGTATTGTTAATTGTTAGTCTAAATATTGTTTATAAGTGATTTCAATCATTAATTGTGGTTTAATTTAAAGAATTGTAGTTGTCAATGCAGTTCTACCTTCGTGTTTTTTGTTTGCTGGATAGAGAGGTTTCGAAACCAAGATTATTGATTGATGGTCAATGGGTATTGGGTTGTTATGGGTTTAGCTCAAGAGAATGAATCCTAAACCCTTTTACCACACATTTAGCTCGAGATAGTGAATAGACTAAAGCGTAGGTTGTTCCTCTTTGCATGCTTGTTGATGTTCGACAAAAATCGACCTGATTCGGGGTAAATTGTTTCAGAGAAAGTTTACCTCATCTATAGTCTAGCTTATTCACTAATTTAATACTATTTTCTAATAGTTTCAATTACCCATTTATCTATATTAGCCTATAATCGAATCACATCCCAAGAATCCATCTCATTATTGTTATTGTCATATTGTTGTGATATTGCGGTAGTTGATAATTGAAACTAAAACCCTCTTATTTGACATTCGTGTCACCTCCTGATTTGAATTATGTATTTATTCATAAATGGCTATTCCTATGGCTGAATTATGAATTGTAGTGAAGATTGCATTTCTATTTTAGTATTTTATGTTTGGTTGAGAAAGAGGTTTAAAGTCAAGGTTATAATTTAGTGTTTATTGTTATTGGGTTGTTGTGGGTTCAGCTCGAGAGAGTGAATCCTAAACTCGATTCTACCTATCTAGCTCGAGAGAGTAGATAAATTCAGGTATTGGGCCGTTTATATTGTTAAGCTTGTCGAGGTTAGCCACAACTCACTTGAATCATTAGAGTTGTTCAAGAGAAAGCTATTAGCTCTTAAGTCTAGCCTACCTACTAAGATTCAACAATCTTTAATAATTGCTGATCACCAATTTAGTGAAATTTACAATTAATCAGTCACATCCCAAGTACTCCTTACTTACTTGATTACTCCCCTGTTTTTCTAATTGTTGTAATTTCTAATTGAAAATCCTAAATCCCCCATCTGACATTCGTTGACAACCTCTTCGATTATCTAAATGTTAACAATAATTTCTACTCCTATAATAGATTAGATCACATTTTTAACTTCGTAACTGAATTCGAACTTGTATCACTCCATATGGCTTCCACCCAACTCGTTTGGGTTTTATACTAGATTACGATCGCCTACACCTAGTATCAGATGAGGTGTAGTTATGCGTTAATCACTTGATCAACTGAATTCTCCCATTAATAGATCAGGTGACATTATTCTTAAGGGTAAAAGATGTTGATTTGATGAATTTAGGCAAATTGGGGGAACTCTGAGTACCCCGAGGTTGGTAATGATATGGGTGAATTCACGTAGCAAGATACTACTTCCAGTTAAAGTGACAACGATTGTAAGTAGTAATATAACCCAACTAGTGAGTTGAGGTCGAGTCCCAAGGGAGCGGTTCGTAATCGAGAATCAATAGAAAAGCATAAATGTGTTCAAGTCAATTATAGCTATAAACATTTACGAAGAAAAACATGATATATTAAAAGGTGACACAAGTGTCAAGTATCAAAAGGGGGTTTTGTAATCAATTATCAACTAAAACAACAACTAAAAACAAAAATACAAATATGGAGACGGGATTCTTCGGATGTGATAGGATTATGGGCTAAGGTAAACAACCGGGTAATTACTATTGATAGTAAATCGCTGTAAATTGGTAAATAAGCAAGACTATAGGGGGGTAAACTTTCTCTCAAATAATTTACGCCGAATCAAATAGGTTTCTCTCAAACGCTAATAAGAGGCAATGAAGCACGGCCTTCACCTTAGTCTATTCACTCTCTCAAGCTGAATGTGTGGGAGAGGGCTTAAGATTCACTGTCTCTAGCTGAACCCACGACAACCCAATACCCACAGACCATCGATTTAGTAGTTTTGGTTTTAAAACCTCTCTATCGTGCAAGCCAAAAAAACGAAGTTAAAATTTTATTTGCAATTACAACACCATTAAATTCAAACACAACCACTGAACGAAATCACCATTAAACAGCAAATGAACTATCAATTAGCAATACCCAGCAGTAAATTCAACCCATATTCACATAATCACACCCCAAGAATTGGGGCTTTAGCTAGACATAGTAAAGCGATAGAAATCGATACCGAAAAGTGATTCCATCAAGTGGGCACGATTGATATGGTCTTTACACACGTCTAAGATGAAGAATCTTCAATACCCACATCCAATTTCTTCAATATCCACGTCTGAGTAATTCTAAAATTACATAAACTTGTTGCATACTAAACTAAAAATTCAAACAAGTATTTATAGTTGTCAAAAGGTGTGCTGCGAAGGACCATTCGGCGCAATAAGTCGGGATCGCCGATCCACTCGACGATCTGCCATTTGATCTGGTTCATCACCTTTCTGCATTGGCCTTCATCAAATTCAACTTCTGTAACTTTGGGCTATATAGCAATGCATTGCAGGAGTGTTCAGCGACTTGCCGATTACTCCTTTTTTTCGCCAACTTGATTTTCTCCTTCAGGGCTTGGCACACTGCAACATTAGGCCAGACCAAGGCCATTCGGTGACTCGCCCAATGGTTTAGGTGATCCTCAGGCCTTCTTTTCTTCGTTTTTTCAGGTGCCTTTTTTCCCCCTCAATAGTGTCCATTCTTTGTCCCTAAGTTCAAATACTTGAAATTCAAGGATTTATATCAGTTATTGAGACAAAATATGCATATGACGACACCAAATCTATTAAAATTAAGTCCTGAATGAGTCCAAATCGTGGAATCATCAACAAACTTAAACCTTTTCTTGTCCTCAAGTAAAACTCAAGTAGAGCAGTTCAAAAATGATGTCTCAAATAGTGCTACACAAGACTCAATCATGAATGCACACAAAAATACTCAAATTACTCATGCAAGGGTCAAATGTGCACTTAAAGTTTCCAATTGTGACTCACCATTATCAAAGAATCTCAAGATCTCAATACTTGCTTCAAATGCAACTTCAAGCTCAACAACGGAAATCAAATGCCCTCACACAAAGAATTATTCCATGTTCACACATAAGGGTTCAACAATTTAAATTTCTGGAATCAAATGCAATGCTCACACTTACAAAGATGAACACAATGCATGATTTCACCCATAAGTTTTCCCGTATTTTCCAACCAACATTTGTTTCAGCTCGCTCAAGATCAAAAAGGTATTTTCAGGGCTTGTAACGGGGCTGAGTGGAAAGGTATGGTCATTTAGGCTCATTGGCGATAGTCCTCATGAAACGTTGTGTGAACAACAGTTTCGTTCCATTTCTTCATCATTTTTCATTTATGCTTACAAGTCATCCCATTATTCACTTTCCATGGATTACTGGAAACCCCATTTCTTTTTGTATTTTCACAACTTTATTACAGAAATTTTTCATTCTTTTTTTGTATGGAGAGGTTCCATTTTTCTCAAAATATGGGTAAAAGGGGACTTTCTTGCACGCCTTGATTTATCTTCTCTTTTCACCGCAACCCAAATTAGGCTTTTGGCCTAAGCTGGATATTTAAACAAACCACAACTCATGAGGATTATGGGTAATGAATCTATCAAATGTCACAATGTTATGAAGTTTCTTCAAGAAAAGGTCAAGGCTCAAAGGGTGCTCAAAAGTTGTTCACACACTCACAAGGTAGGCCACAAAAAGAGGTATAATGTGAAATTGTTTCACACTCTTTAAAGTTGCCTAAGATCATATCAAGAGGTCACATCACTTAGTCAGCCGGACCAAAGGGGTAAATTCTAGGTGCCATCACACATAGTTCACGGTAAGCTCATCAAACAAGGCATTGACACCAAAGTCAAACAAGACTCCACACTTTCGCAAGTGTGCAATATTCATCACAAGAGACTCAATTTGACACTTGGCTAGTCACAACGATATGTAAAGCGTTCACATATTGGCTATACAACTTCATTTGGCCTCATCGTAGCAGCACATTCATTTTTGTTCAATTTTGAACACTATTTAAATCATCAATAATAATCAAAACCGATACTCAAATTTGCACAAGAACAGCCACATTCAATACAAACAAGAGGTGGCAAAATTTTTTCGGAAGAGTCAAAAATTATTTATAATTAAAAACAAAGAACCACAAGCTCAAATATCCACAAAAAGCCGTGTATAACACAAATTTAGCTCAAAGCCCAAATATATAAACAACACAAGAAATACGAATGTCACACAAAAGGTGGACCTCGCCCTACCACAAATAAAAGCATTTGTCCTCAAATGCAAACAGGACAAATGCAAACAAGAATATCCAAAAGTTAAAATAAAAGTATGACAGAGAGGGAGGTAGAGATGGGATCCTGTCTACACAGTCGCTCCATCTGTATGGGCATCAGTGCCTGGTGCATCAGTCTAGTCTCGGGCCTCAGTACTCGGGGTCACCTCAGAAGGAACATCAGTTGCACTAGGAGCAGTCAAGGGAGTATCTGCTAAGGAAGCATGCACAACAACATCTACCATGACCTTTTAAGTCTCAGTAAGGCCCTCATATGAGCTTCTTTAGCCACCTCGACCATCTCCTAATCAGTATCCGCCTCAGACTAAGGATCAACTGCTTTCTCAACTCTACCCTCATCTCCGGTGGTTGCAAGAGGCATCTCTGGCACATATGGGATCTCCACCGTCCCAAA
This sequence comes from Solanum tuberosum, assembly GCF_000226075.1. Taxonomy (NCBI): domain Eukaryota; kingdom Viridiplantae; phylum Streptophyta; class Magnoliopsida; order Solanales; family Solanaceae; genus Solanum; species Solanum tuberosum. Next base: position 687,488 of record NW_006239116.1, on the reverse strand, counting down.
GATCATGGACATATTAATGGACTTCAGCTGATCCATATCACTCCGCAACACCGTTATAGTGGCCTTTAAGGCCGTCACCTCTTCGGTGGCCCCTTGGCCACACTCACACAACACTAACCTTGTCGCAAGGGCATCAATGACAACTCTCAATGGTGTCACAGCATCAGCCAGGGCAGTCTAAATCATGCTCAGAATAGAGGCCTTCAAGTCTGGTAGCTTAATGATCAGTACACTGGGCAAGTTGCCCCATCCGGAGTAATAGAGCCTGGGTGATCGAAATCAGGGAGACAACAACAACAACATGTCTAGTGGGCAGTGCAACAGCAGAAGAACTAGGAAAATCAGAAGGAGTAGCAGTAGAGGTACCTAAAGGCCCATGGGTTAGAGTAGGCACAGACGCCTCTGCAGGTATGGAGTCTATGTCCACAACCGGGGCTAGTTTTTGCCCCTTTTCTCTCTGATCCTTAAGATATTCACCCTCGATCCTCCGAATTTCAGTGGAGGTTGTGGGAATCACTTCCACATCCTTCTTTGCATCGCTGGGTACCCGAGCCCGTCTGCATAGCTTGGTGATCAATACTGGGATGGTAAGTGAGGTCTGACGCTGCTTTGCACATATGGGAATCTCTGAAGCAATGTTCATCCCCAAATTTAGCTGAGTTTTATCAATAATGCAACCTAGATAGACTGCTTTGGCATGTCAAAGAATAGAGTTATTTTGGGACGGCATGATCGTACTGCTAATGAAACCAAACCAATATTGAGCTGCCAAGTTGAGGTCCTTCTTTTCAATAACAACACAAACCTCAAGCCACTTGGGAGTGTCATCTAAGATCAACGGAGCTAACCACTTCTTCATGTTATCTAGACTTTCAGTCCTAATCATGTGCTGGCAGTCATCATCAATCTCATCAGGACTAGGATAGCATCAATAACAACATGGTCACACTTGACCTTCTTTCCCCGGACGACTAGATAGTCAACCGATTTGAATGCTGCTACTTGTTTCTTCCTCTGTGGTATCAAGGTACCATAAGAATGATAGAACTCCCGGACCCAATTTGGAATGTATGGGCTACACGGCATGGTGAAGATCTGCAAATCATGATACTTGAGGCAACTCATAATCTTTATGATAACAACAAGGTTAAGGAGATCACAAATAGAGAATTGAATATTAGAATGCGGAAGCACAAGAAAAGAAACAACAAAACTAACTAAAGATATGGGAGATTCGAAGGAAAGATCCACGAATTTCCAAGAATTAGATGTTCTAAGGCCTTGAAAAGATCCAAGTAACAACGTATAGATTTATGGTAGAAATCTAACGCCTTTACTTGAGAAAACGAATCAAAACGATAGATTCGGATCTTGACCGCTTTATGAGTAACTAAAGACAATAATTAGTATGTAGAAACTAATTACCTTCTAAAGAATACCAAAAAGAAACCAAAGATATCACAAGAAGAAATTACTTTATACCTTAAACTATGAAACTAGTAAAGGTTTAAAGATAAATTCTCAAAGAACAAGTCACAAAGGTTCAAAGAACTCTCTCAAATATTATTAATATCAATCTAAATTGTCTTTAATGAATGAAAAGGACTCCTATATATAGGAGAAGGGAAAAACGTCCAAGAAGCCAAACCCTAAAAAAACAATTACAAGGAATCCTACTCTAGAAAGGAAATAAAGTAACCTAACTAGGAACAAATTTAGTACTTCTAGGAAAGCATTAAATGGTACTTAGGAGACCATAAATAGACTAAGGAAAATATTAATAACCTATATATAAATAAATAAATAAACAAAGGAAAATCCCAACTAGGAAAAGAATCTTGACAATCTTGGAAAGTTTGACTAGTCTTCTCTCAAAACTTGGGCAGAAAGCAACTCTTGTTGTGGCTGATTCTTGGACTCTTCTTGACCTTATTTGCACGAAATTGGACCTTAAAATTCCTCATCTTGGGCTTGAATTTGGGCCACCAAATAATTGTAGCATTTGGACAATTCCTCTCCCTTGGGCTTGAGCTCTTCTTCCCCAATAAGACACCTTTGGATAAGCGATTGAAGCCCATTGAGCTTATCATTGAACTCCTTGGTTTGAGATCTTGTTATGGGCCTCCTTGGAGTTTCTAAAGCTTCATCCTTGTCCTTCAATGGAGTAGAGCTTCCTTGGATGCTATCATCTATCCCGGTCTCTCCAACCCTTATCTCTGTTCCAACCTTGGTTACCACCCGGCCTTGGGTAGTTTGCACGATAACCTTCTCATTGGTTGGCTAGGAAGTTCACTTCTTCATTGTACAATGCTTCAAACTTGGCCTTATCAGGGTTTACAAAACCCACACCCACAACATTGACACTCTTAGCACCAACTCCCATGACATTTTTGGCCAAAATGTCAAGTTGGGTCATCATCTTTGCCATGTTTTGGTCCCTCTCTTGATCTTTATCAAGCTGCTCCTTTGTCAATTTAAAAGTGAGAGGGGAGACCTGATCTTCACGGGTGTACCATGCCCAGTTAATTTTGGTCATAACATCCAAGAGTTGGGCTGCTATAATGTAAGGTTGTTACATTAAACCTCATGGAGAAAGTTGATCAGCCACTTCCTTGTTCACCAAATCAAGGCTTCGATAAAAGTATTGCAGCAAAACGTTATCGGGCAATCCATGAGTTGGGCATTGCAGCACCAACTTCTTAAATCTAAGCCAAGTCTCATGAATCGGCTCACCCTCCAAATGCTTGAAACTTTGGATGTTGTCCCTAAGTGTCATCATCTTCGAAGGAGGGAAAAATCGCACTCGGAATGCAGTGACAAGCTCTTCCCACGAAGTGATAGAATCTCTTGGCAACTCAGCCAACCACTTACATGCTTCTCCCATTAGAGAAAATGGGAACAGGCTCAACCGGACCGACTCTTGGGATATGTTCTTAAAGGAGAACGGGCCGTAAACATCAACAAGGTTCCTTATATGCTCATGGGGATCCTCATGAGCCAACCCACCAAACAACCCTTTCAATTGCAAGAGCTGCAACATTGTGCTTGCAATGTGGAACACATCGTTCCGTTCAGCCAGAGGCAAGCGAATGGCACCAACTCCACCCACTAGATTTGGGTCATTGACATTCGGTTCA